>NW_019387398.1:9221-13643 GCF_000671375.1 Centruroides sculpturatus | reverse complement strand
GTGACCCTAAGCATTAATTTTAGGGTCCATTGAATATTCTATTTAAAATTCATAAAGTTTAATTATTTCTTAGCATAAACTGATCGAAACTTTTGTTCAGATTTATGCTAAGAAACAATTAAAACTCTACTTCACATATCATATCTAAATTTTAAATAATTTAATATTAAATTAGTCTATCTGTTGGTATAATGGGCTCTTCAAAACTACGAATTATGCAATGCAGATATGACTGGGTAAGTATGCAGGTAATCATTATGATGCATTACAAGAGGATGAGAATGTTTACAAAAACATTACATAATGATAGGGTGCCAAACCTTAAAAACAGAATGAATCATTTATGGTTCTGAAGTGTTACATAGTGAACTATACTGCTTATGCCATTGCTTTGTACATTATGCATGTAGTTAATACAATGTGATAGTCAGTGTGATAAGAGATTGCATTTGGTCAATACTAATTGTGTCTGTTTTAGGGGTTATAAAGTGACAAGATGGGGTAGACTCTCCATGTCAAAACTTTTCTCTATTATCCTATAAGCAAACTTATCTCTTTAAAACTTCTTTTCAGGACTCTATTAAACTTGCTATTGTATATAATGTGGGAGACTGATTATTAAATCCATATATCACCTTCCAGCCTTTCATATTTTTCAAATTATCACCCAGGTTACAGAGTACAGGGTTCACTTTTGTTTACACAAATGTTCTTGCTATAACTGATCAAGCTTGTACAACATAAATAATTGCATGTGTAGCACAATTATCACAGAACTATTCCATTTTGCCACCATATCTCTCCTAAAATAGGCGCATTAGTATTGACCAAGTGAAATCTCTCATACCAACTATAACTTTCGACACTGCACTGTGTATTATTCATTAGTACAATTAACAGGGGTTGATTAAAATTATATGTTACTGTATATAATTTTGGGGTAGGTATGTGCAATAACATTACAGAGTTTTACAGGGGAGAATGTAGTTGAAAATTGTAAAAATAGCATTATGTAATTTATGGATGATTCCTAATTAGGTTAGAATTTTCTATTGATGTTACAGAGTAAATCTCCAAAAAATATATAAAATGACTATTAAAAATTCAGTTTCTACAAGAATTTTTGGTCTGTAGAAACCTCTTATTAATTTCAGTATCCAATGACAATATTATCAATACATTTTGAAAGACAGGCTGATATTTTCAATGAATTGGACAAATAGCCAAGCATTATGATATCAGCCTGTTGCTCCGAAGGATCTAGACTCAAGATCAGAATAGCAGACTGATACTTTAATCCACTGAGGATTTGACTCAAACGTGGATCAATTTTCGGAAATTTTTATGGGTGTTTGATCTGAATATGTTGGCTCTATCCTTTCTTACTTGGACTTGTCTGATCATGACAGACATAAAAAAAGTTTCTTAATGCTTGCAGATTTAAAAAGTTTATCAAACACTTAGTTCCTACTATAAATTTATACTATTTAAACTCTTACTTTGACTAGTGAGGAAATCAGCAAAATTCCATATTAATTCACCAACAAAAAATCCTTTCTGATATAATAAATCAAATCCTTTGTGATACTGAATTATAAATTCTACTTGATAATCTTCAGTGAAAACATATGATGGGTCCTAGAATTAGGAAAACGAATTTAATAGTGGGAAACATCTTATAGTACATATTATTATTATTTAATATTTATCTTACAATGTGGAGTCCAGCAATAGTATCAGCTCCATATTCACTTATCATAACTGGTTTTAAATATTTCTTATGAAAACTTGTCACGTCATACAGTAACTGTTTGACAATAACTTCGGTATGACCAATATCACTATACCATCCATAATATCTGTTTATCATAATTACATCCAGAAACTGACCCTGACATAATAGGAAAAAAGATTAGTAAAGTATAGTTTGTTTGAGATATTTTAATAATGTATGTTACAATTTTATCTGAATTAAAATCTGCACTCAATGCTACTGTAACAGGTCTGATAGAATCCAATTTCTTAGTATGCTGCACCACTTTCCTGAAAATTAAGTGAAAAATATATAATGAATATTAAATTTTTAAATATTCACTATGATGTATTTAAAAATTATGTAAACTGCATAATTAATATTTAATTCTTAAGAGAGAGCCCAAAGAATGGCTACCAATCTAAAGAAAATAGCACAGCAGCATATACAGGTGCCATTGTTGGAGAACCTGGAAATATATTTATGCATAAAATTGTTTTACAGATCCCAAAAAGGTTAGGCACATATGTTTTGTTAAGAAGAGGTAATATTAATAAGTTATTCTGTCCAATGACCTTAATCAAAAACAATAATTTTTAAAATTTCACATAAAATATATTTGAAGAAACACAAAATCTTCACTATCCGTCCATACCACACCTCAGGAACAGCCTTACAAAGAGTCAATCTTTTATTGTAGGCTCTTTTATCTGCCTCGATATGTTTTACATATTGAAGTGGGTAAGACAATATGTAAAACATAATTTTTTGACATTTTAAAATATAATTGTTATCCAGGCTGGTTAACTAGTTTTTATTAATACAGTTGTTCCTCTATAGTCCGACGTTTTTTAATCCGACATGCTCAGTAGTCCGACGCACCTCCTGTCAAGGTACTCGTCCCCGTTACATGTCTGCTTGCACAGAAGCATGTCGCGATGTGAATCTCCCCATCCAATTCTTACTCGATGACACACATTTCATGTGTTTTATGTGAGCAGTTCTGTTCGAACAGTTGGAGTAGAGAATATTGTAGGCTACTGCTAGCAAAACAATGCGAAATATGTAATTATTTTCGGTAATCCGGACACTTTTGGTAATCTGACACACCTTTGGTCCCATACCTATCGGATTATCAAGGGACAACTGTACTAATATTTTTCTTACTCAGGTATTTGGGAGAAGCCTGAAATGATTCAGAATTAAAAATTATATTTTAAGTCCAAGAAAGCAAAGGCATATGCTTCCCTCATGCTATTTCCTGAATACTCCCTGAAACAACAAACACACAAATTGCCCATTTGTGACATAGAGAGAAAACAGTGATAAAACCAACAACTAGAAGTCTCGAGGTCCTGCTTACAAAACACTTTACCTAAAATAATCTTCAGAAGATGCTTCTGTCGAATGAGGTTCATTAGCAACAGACCACATGACAACCGAAGGACGATTCTTGTCTCTCTGAATTAATTCTGTTATTTCAGCCAAATGAAGTTTTAATAACTCAGAGTTGAAGCGACTATGTCAGAAAAACACAAAAATAAATCAAAACGAGTAAGTTGTCTTATACAAAAAGCAAAATATAATGATAATTTATCAAATATTTACTCTAAACCAACTGCTGGACACTCGTCGATAACT
The DNA here is from genome assembly GCF_000671375.1 of Centruroides sculpturatus. Classification (NCBI taxonomy): domain Eukaryota; kingdom Metazoa; phylum Arthropoda; class Arachnida; order Scorpiones; family Buthidae; genus Centruroides; species Centruroides sculpturatus. Next base: position 10,249 of record NW_019387398.1, on the reverse strand, counting down.
ACTATTCCTTGAGCATCCGCTTGATCCATCATTTCTTCTGAATACGGATAATGGGATGTTCTAAATGCATTAGCACCTATCCATTTAATTAAATTAAAATCCTTGATGATAAGAGGAAAATCGAGACCTTTTCCGCGAATCTGGAACAATATTTTTATTAAAACATTTAAAAAAGTGTCTAAAATTTATTTACACTTTAAAATTTTTAATCATTTAACTTACATTTGCATCTTCATGCTTTCCAAAACCCATAAATCTAAATGGTTTATTATTAATTAAAAATGAAGTATTCGTTACTTTTACTGTTCTAATTCCAATAGGTTGATGATATACATCGGTAACGTTATTAACTGTAAGAGAAATCTAAGAAAGAAAAAATTAGAAATAGTTAACCACTTTTGCATTTCTTTTCTTATGTTTATACCCATAGAATAATCTATTCCCATTTTGAATTTTAATATAATTAGGTGTTTATCTGAATTCTTTTGATAATCTTTGCTGAATGCATCAAGTGTCCGGTACATTTGAAACTGAAATTTAGGAGTTTAGATTTAGATGCTGATCGTCAGTGAGGCCTTCTAATCTTAATTCTGTAATTAGTGTAACTTTTTATTTAAGAGATTTCAAGTTTGGAAACATATTTTATATTTTCTCCTTAATCTCAAATTTCTTCTGCAACTCCTTTAGAGTCATGACTCAAACTATACATAGTAATGTAAATTAAAGTTGTCGGTAATACAGTTTTAATATAATTTTTATAATGTTATAGCTTGCAAATAATTTTTTAAATATTTTTTTGTTTTTTGAAATGTTCCGAAACATAGAATGTTAGAATGAAGAATAAAAAGTACCAGTCGACCCCCCTATAACACTGTTGATAATTCCGTTTTATATGAATTCCATGTTGTACGAGTCACTTAGATTTTACAAATACGTGTGCCAGGCTGTGAACGGCTCACGTATTTGTAAAATCTAAGTGACTCGTACAACATGGAATTCATATAAAACGGAATTATCAACAGTGTTAT
>NW_019387398.1:0-1108 GCF_000671375.1 Centruroides sculpturatus | reverse complement strand
GTTAAAAAAACAACCGGGATCCCGGAATCTCGTTTGAGAAACCCTAGTATTGAAAGCTGAATGGATTCCCCTAACGCAAAGAGATCTAGTGTAATGGAAGAATTTTTACAAAACCGGAAGCGAGTTTGGAACGTGATTTCTCTTACTTGTCACTAGAGGATTTGATCCCGGGATCTCGAAAATCGGGATCCCGGGATCCCGACCACTTTTCAGTCCCAAAATTTTCGGGATTAAGTTTTCCTAATCCCGAGATTTTCGGGATTGAGATCATTTTAAAAAAAGTTGCAAAATAGACTGCATGAAGCGAAACGTTCAGTGCCAGTGCTTCATACATTTATTTATACTTTGTACTTTGCATCAGTGCCTGGTTACCAAACAGACTGACTAGCTTAGGACACATTTTAATTTTTTTTTTCTTTTTTTCCAAAAAATATTGTGTTGATAAAAAAGTAGAGTTGGTTTTGCAACAGTTTATCAGAATTAATTCCATTAAAACTATAATTTCTTATTACAAAAATACAAAAAAATTACGTTAGGGCAGAATATGATGTTTGTAAAGGACATAGAAATTGCTAATAGCTTGCAACGCTCAAAATCTTAGATTTGTTTTGCGTCAACAAAAATGAACATATTTACTTTAGATTACTGCAAACCTTTTTATAACTTATTTCACTGTACAGAATGGCCCAATAATTGATTAACCAGTTTTTAAATGTAAAGCGCTTTATGCACTATCTCCTAATAAAATTTACAAAAATTATTGAAGATGAGACGTTCTAACATATTCCTAACATTCGAAATGCGTGATAATTTTTACATTTAATTCTTTATATTCTCGGTTACTAGTTTTCGGGGTTTCCTGTATTTTGCATAATGTTGTGTAAACATTTTCCTTTCTTGCTGTTATCACTATACTTTACTTTTTTTTTTTTTTTTTTGCTTTTTTTAAACTCTTTCCGCCCTGTGGGCATTAAGAGGGCCTCCATTAGCAAGCCATTATGGGTTCGGCCAGACCCACAATGGGGCGGCCGGGTGGTGAAGACGAGGCCCGACATATTCATACGGACCACCCGAAAAATTCATGGGAATTCTACAATTCTGGTTCTCC
>NW_019387397.1:0-11349 GCF_000671375.1 Centruroides sculpturatus | reverse complement strand
CTTGGTGGATTATTAGACACAGCCACTTTATTAATGACTATAGCTGGTTAACAATAGATTTGCTATATTCATGCCATTAAATTAATTATTAAATGCTCTATTAAATTGCAATTTAAAGTAATGATATATAATTATTTCTCATTAATAGCTATTTTTGTTTTTAGAATTGTTTACAATTTTTATTTGTAAATTTTCTGATTAAATTAATTATTGTAATTATAACATTGTCCATACTTTTTTATTGTTTTGTTCAATAGCTTTATTAATAATTCTTACTGAACTTTAATTATTTTAAACTGTAATATGATCTTACAATGCAACTTTTACATTTTATCAGAATTTTATTTTTAGTTATGTAAACAATTATTACATTAAAAATTTCTTTTTGTACTTTTTGACTTTCTGCTTTTATTTTTAGATCAGATAAGTGATTATTTACTGTAATTCATATTTTGTTGTGTTTGTTATATATAATTTAGCTTATAGTCTCGATCAGAAATGCTATTTTTATTAGAATGTATGATAAGTAACAGTGCAGTTGCAAACTGATACAAGAAGGCAAAATAAAATTCAGTATTAAATTATAAATATAAAATTCTGAAATAGGATGCTTCTAAAGAAACAAACATTTCTAAATTTTATGCATTGGTTTCTGACTAATTGGATTCAGAAAATAGAAAAGAGAAATTTAAAACATGAAATGTATTATATAAACAGATAAAATTATGAAAAATGATTTATAAATTAAAATATGAAATACAGTTATTGATAAATGTGCTATTAACTAGTCTAAAAAATTAAGTAAAATATAAAAGATACCATCATTATTTATTGAATTGAAGTACTTTTGATGTAATTAAAAATTTAACCCATATAAAAATTATCATAGTTGATTTACTCCAGCTGTTATATTGTAAATTATAGGTTAGTTTTTAGTCATCTTGGATAATTTATAAGATGATATCATTATTTTTCCAACTAAATATTATCTGATATTTGTCTTAAATATAATTCAAAAACTAATAAACAAATGTTAAAAACCTTTTTATATAAACAGAATTTTTTATCTAATTAATTATTTATACTAATATTTTAAATTATATAAATAAATTTATTTTTGAAAAATTAAATATCATAATTGCTTTATTACATTAATAAATTAAAAAAGCAGGTATGCATATATATAATTATATATAGATAAAGTACGTACAATAAATCCTGAACATAGAAAATAATTTTAAAATATCAAAAGTTTTATTATTTGTAGTTGTTTACTATATGAAAATTATTTAGGCACTGTATCTTGGTGGATTATTAGACACAGCCACTTTATTAATGACTATAGCTGGTTAACAATAGATTTGCTATATTCATGCCATTAAATTAATTATTAAATGCTCTATTAAATTGCAATTTAAAGTAATGATATATAATTATTTCTCATTAATAGCTATTTTTGTTTTTAGAATTGTTTACAATTTTTATTTGTAAATTTTCTGATTAAATTAATTATTGTAATTATAACATTGTCCATACTTTTTTATTGTTTTGTTCAATAGCTTTATTAATAATTCTTACTGAACTTTAATTATTTTAAACTGTAATATGATCTTACATATTTATTAATAAAAATAATATCTGTCCAAATTTTTACACAAATTATTATTAAACTTATTTAAATGTATACATATTGCATAGATCATATTTCTGCAATACTAAAATTTATTAAATTAAATTCTAAAAAAAATATGATTTAATTACTGTCACAAAATAATTTTAGATATATAAACTTTTGACAAAATTGTTAATTTTTAATTATTTTTGTTTAATATTTAATTTAACTAATTTCCTTTTCTTCAAAATTGTTGGAATTTATATTATAGTTTATGCACAGTAGATTTTAGTTTGACATTATGTTAAATTATTGAGTTCTTTACTTATCATTTAATTGAAATTATTTGTTTATTTAAAAGTTATTGTTATCGATATTGAACATTTTCAATTATTTATTAAATTAATAAGTGTGCTAAGAATTTATAATACAGAAATTGTTATATTAACATATCAAATTTTACTGGGTTTTTAAATATTATCTGAAATCTATAGTCGACCCCCCTATAATACTTTTGATTTTTCCATTTTGTATGAATTCCATGTTGTACGAGTCAGTTAGGTTTTACAAATATGTGAGCCGTTCACAGCCCGGTACACATATTTGTAAAATTTAAGTGACTCGTACAACATGGAATTCATATAAAACGGAAAAATCAACAGTGTTATAGGGGGGTCAACTGTATTTTAGTTTTAATTTTGATTGTGCATTGCTGTAAATTAGGGATTATATGCTTTGTTAAAACAAAATATGGAAGTTATCTAATGATTTGATATATAGCTTAGAATTGTCTACAAATGGTAAATTTGCCGTATAATGCATAGTGGCAATGACCCAAAGAAAATTGCTAGATGAAAATAAAATCTTTGCAAAACCTGCCCCATTGTTTACATTATGTCTGCTGTTTAAGATTAATATATAATCCACGCTACTTTAAAATTTCTTTTAAACACACTCATGAGTACAAAAGTACAGTAATTATAAACCAAGCTCTGAGACATTGAACACAAGTCCTTTATATTTAGACGTTTTATTCACTTTTTTTGCAGGATACTAGCAAATAGTTTTGTAATTGTTTATAATATTCCTCACTTTTTTTAAAGAAAATATTTGTATTAAGAAGATGTATGTAATAATGAATTTGTATGTATTAAGAAGAATTTGTATTGTATTAAGAAAATTGTATGTAATAAGAAATTATATATGAAATGTAAATCTCATTTATAACTTCAAGTATTTGAAATGAAATTTAGAAAGTCAAATTATTAATATAAATTTATATTTCAATTTTTTAAAAATATATTATGATGTATGTTAAGAAATTATTTTTCAACTCATTCATGAAAAAAAAATTGAAGAGCTAACTGATGCAGTTTCATATGGTTAAAAATATTTTTGAAATTAGACATTTATAATTGCTACTTGATGATAAATTTGTTTAAAACAAGTCTGAGTTTTTAAATTGTTTGAAAAATTTATAATTATTAAAATAAAATGTTTTAATCAGCATCATGACAGGCCTATTAGTGTAAAAAGTGTTTTTCAGACTATTTTTAGTTATAGCTTGTTTGATTTCTTACTTCTCTCGTCAATAATAATGAAAAATATCTATGGTAATATACTTCTTTAACTGAAAAACTATCATTTTACAGTAATATTTTATTATTTACAAAAAACCATTTAAACTCACAGTTAACGAAAGAGTATATTTTTATTAAAAGAATGGAATTGAATTGATCATTATTAACTTGCACTTTATTATTATATTAGTTTAATGATAATAAATAGTTGTTTATTACAATTTAAAGTAATTAAAATAATAACTTCTTAAGATAAAAGTTACATTGTTTTTCTTGCTTTTAATTTTTATAGGCTGTTGAAGACCAGAAATTGATATATTCAGGAAGATTACTACATGATCATTTGAAGCTGAAAGATATTCTTCGTTACGTAAGTTATAAAATAATATACAAATTATTGTTGGAATGATTTTGTTAATTATAGAACAATTAATATAATTTGATCACAAATCTAAATGCAAATAAAAATAGTTGTAATAATAATATAAAATAATTTTTGTTTTACTAGTTTTGTTAGTGTAATGAGTTATTTTCAGTTTTTCAATCATAAAAGAAATGAATTTCCAATTTTTTCATAACTAATAATATAATAATTCTATTAATTAATAAATTATTTTTAAGTTTTAACTATAATATTTGTTAATTTTTCTCTGGTTATAAAGATGATATAGTAGACCAGAAGTCTTGAACTCAAATACAAGAGACCAGTCAAATATGTAGGCTTTTTTTTTCAACCTCCGATGGTCCATAAAAAACCGACAAGTTTAAATAACAAAATGAATTTATTACCAAAAGTTAGGTACAAACATGGTTACTTTTAACATATTCATCGTGAAGATTGAGGCATTTGTCCTATCTGTGACAAGCTTTTCCATTCCCTCTTCATAGAATGCTGCTGCCAATGACTTGAGATGGGCCCTAACATTGTTTTGAAGATCATCATTAGTCTCGAACCGCTGCCCTGAAGTCTCGACTTCCAGAAAAAGAAGAGCAGAAAAAGAGGCTAAGAGAGCCACTTTTTCTGTTCAGGAAAGAGGTGGAAGTTGCTCGGCTATACGCTGGGTGTTTATCCTCTTCTCACTTCCTCTAAAACTCTTCATCCTTCCTTTTCAAAGGCTATGCCGTAAGGTTCAGCCTTCTAACACTTTTAAACATATCATATCATATCAATCTGGAAAACCAGCTGTATTCTATGAGATAAGAAAAGGAAAGGGGTAGTCCTTGGGTAAAGTGACACCCAAAAATGTGTTGCTGTGAAGCAAACCTATATTGACCAGATTAGAGATGATGATGATCTATTGTTAGAGATCTATTGTTGTCTTGTAGCATGGAGGCACTTCAATCTAAATGAATGAGTTAATGTATGCTTATCACAGTTTAGAGAGAATTTTCACTTTGAATTTTGAAGAAGCTATATTTCAAACTACCTGAATTTCCTAATGTATAAATCTTTATATCCCCAACTTGGACAAAAATACAGTTACAAACTAACAGTTAAGGATTTTGAACTATCCAAATTTGAATTAATGAGGATTTCCTTTAATGACTTTTTTAAACCAAAAAAAGCTTTAATAAAAAATGTATATATTAATTATTCTAAAACTGACAATGAGATTCTCATCAGTCTGTTATGCATATACATAATTTCTACATTTTAAAGTGCTGTCTTTATTCTGCAGTAAAGGAATTTTTAAAGTGAATTTTGAGTGTTATAACAATGATCTCAAAATAAGCTGAAAAAATAGAGAAGAAAATGATACAAAAAGAAGAAGAGACTAAATACAGTTGCACCAGTATTTAGAATTGAACAAAAGCATTGAATGCAATATTTGAACAAAAGATTATAAAGGAAGTGAAGTGACTCTCTTTTCAGTGGTATAAACAATAAATTTTGTATGGGAAAAACTATCTTTATTTCATTGAATGTTAGAGAATTTAATGAAGTGACTGATGCAAAATCAAAGATTTTGGTTTTTGCACCAGTCACTTCTTCATGTTCTGTTTTAAATATATTTTTGTGTAATGAGAATTAAAATTCTAGTATAATTATTTATTTGAAAATATTTTCAATAGGACGAGAAAGGTCCTCACATTTTACATCTTGTGTGTAATACCAAGCAGTCTTTAGTAACACCTTTGACAAGTACTGTTAAGGTAAGTTTTAAAACTAAAACTTAAATATTTAAATAGAGATGCTATTAAATTCTGTTTTAGAATGAAAAAGTTATAATAATTTTATCAATAAGATGATCTACAGAAATTAATGAGTAAAAATGACTGTAAATATAATTGAATAAATAACACAAAATAGTTTTTTCAATTAAAACTAAATCTAAATTTTATTAAATTAACATTTTTTACTCAACTTGGAGACATCTTCAGTACATCAAAAATAAGTGAAATGATGGATTTAAAATTATAGAACATTTCAACATGTTAAAAATTAGAACAATGTTTAATTAAAAAGTAAATTGTTTAAAGTTGTGTTTTTGACTTTTTTTTTTTTTTTAGAAATCTTTTAGAGAAAACAAAAAACTTTCTGAAATATAAATATGGCATTTGTTATAATTTATAGAATAAACTTTTATATTACTGAAAGGATTTATATAAAAGAAATATATGATAAAATGAAAATTAATTATTATTAACTGGCATTTTTTTAATCAAATTTTTCATCTTGCATAAATTTCTTTCTTGCATTCCCAACTTCATACATGGTTGAAGCTGGTTTTAGCCATGCAAACGCAATTTTGACAAAACAGAGGAACAGATTGAAATTGGAAAACTGTGGTGATTTGCGACTAAAACTTACCAATTTTCAACCGCATATCCAAAGTACTGTACATAGAAAATGTAATTATAAACTAAATAACATTAAAATACTATAATTATAAATGTCTTGATATTGATGTCTTTTATAAGTATAAATTAATTTTGGTTACCTTAATACAATTACATTTGCCAACTAATGTTGTAAATTCAAAATTTTGAATTAGTCAATTTTAAAACAAGAAATTTATTGGTCTGCATACTTTCTTAATTATTTGCAAACATATGAGTAAATTTACTTGTATATATTAATTNACTTTTTTTTTTTTTTAGAAATCTTTTAGAGAAAACAAAAAACTTTCTGAAATATAAATATGGCATTTGTTATAATTTATAGAATAAACTTTTATATTACTGAAAGGATTTATATAAAAGAAATATATGATAAAATGAAAATTAATTATTATTAACTGGCATTTTTTTAATCAAATTTTTCATCTTGCATAAATTTCTTTCTTGCATTCCCAACTTCATACATGGTTGAAGCTGGTTTTAGCCATGCAAACGCAATTTTGACAAAACAGAGGAACAGATTGAAATTGGAAAACTGTGGTGATTTGCGACTAAAACTTACCAATTTTCAACCGCATATCCAAAGTACTGTACATAGAAAATGTAATTATAAACTAAATAACATTAAAATACTATAATTATAAATGTCTTGATATTGATGTCTTTTATAAGTATAAATTAATTTTGGTTACCTTAATACAATTACATTTGCCAACTAATGTTGTAAATTCAAAATTTTGAATTAGTCAATTTTAAAACAAGAAATTTATTGGTCTGCATACTTTCTTAATTATTTGCAAACATATGAGTAAATTTACTTGTATATATTAATTAATATTGAGATAAATTAACTAATATATTTCTGTTTTTTGCACATATATGAGCATCTGTTTGTGTGTCTACACTAGGGGTCACCAAAGTGGTCAATATTGACCTCTTGGGATCGATAAGAGTTCTTCAGGGGGTCGATTAATACCGAAGAGGATCAATTAAACTGTCTAGGAAAAAAATAGAATATTCCAATAAAAATTTGAAATACAGATATGATCAACAACATTACTGACTACCCTAGTTATAACTTGAGTTTTGCCTTAGCCTATGCTGCTTTAAGCATGTGTTACTCTGTTTTCACAGATCTGGCAACTGTACTAGTGTTGCAAACATGTTATGAATGCTGGTAGTTCATTATACACAGACATACGTTGCACTGTTATACTCTAGTAGGGTTGTCACTTTAAGTATTTTATATCTAAATGTAGATATTTTGTCCTTTACAGAGAAAATATTGTAATATGTCAGAAATTATTAATATAGTACAGAAGCGTTTGCAAGGAAAAAACGTCACAATTGTTCAAGCTCGAAAAATCATTATGGCCTTTCAAGTAAAAATGGAGCTATTTAAATCTTCATTGGCACTATCCGATTTTAAATATTTTTCAAACTTGCGAGTACTAAAAGAAAATGAAAAAATTTCCAACCGTGATTTGGAGATATATATTAAACATTTTGATAAGTTAAGAGAAGACTTTAAAGCACGTTTCGAAGACTTGGAGAATATGCATGTTTCCGAATGGTTTGCTAATCCATTTGATGTAAAAATAGATAATAGAGAGGTTGAGGCAGATGTTTTAAACGTGTAAACGTGTAGGACGGACATTCGGTGCCGCTTTCCCGTAAGCCTAGAAGTTTGACGATGGTGTTTGGAATGTCGAGCATGATTCCACCGACTATCCAAACACCATTGTCAAACTTTTAGGCTTACGGGAAAGCGGCGCCGAACGTCCGACCTACACGTTTAAAACGTCTGCCTCAACCTCTCTAATGAAGGTAGTGAACCTGGCTTAGAAGATGGACTGAGTGAAATATATGTAGATTTCAAAGCTAAAGCATTGTTTAAAAATAAAAACCTCAGTGAATTTTGGAGCAATAACAATATTGCCTTAAATATTCCAAGCTCAGAGCAGAAGCCGAATCTTTCTTTCTTGCATTCCCAACTTCATACATGGTTGAAGCTGGTTTTTGCATTGTTTAAATATAAACATTGTTTAAAAATAAAAACCTCAGTGAATTTTGGAGCAATAACAATATTGCCCTAAATATTCCAAGCTCAGAGCAGAAGCCGAACCTTTCTTTCTTGCATTCCCAACTTCATACATGGTTGAAGCTGGTTTTAGCCACGCAAATGCAATTTTGACAAAACAGAGGAACAGATTGAAATTGGAAAACTGTGGTGATTTGCGACTAAAACTTACCAATTTTCAACCACATATCAATAATCTTGCTGCAATAATCAATAATCCATCCCACTAATATCAACTATTTTAATAAAAAGGCATGTCAACATATTTTTAAGGAATTCAGTAGTAGTTGCAAAATGACAGTAAGAGGTTTTTTTCATCCAATATAACTTATGTTTTCAAAGATAAGTTTGTAATTTACGTATTATGACACGTACAGTTTAAGAACTATAGGCAAATTTCCATCTATCCATAATTTTGCTATTATTTTTTAAGATCATAAATTAGTGAAAAAGATTTCCTTTTTCTGTTAATGTTATTGGATGTATTTTATAAGATATGGGTTTTAAGATATTTTATAAGATATTTGTTGGGTTGTTATGCAGGACTTTTTATCGCTTAACATTAGAAATGCAAAAATGATTTAATGTTTTTGTTAAATACTTAATTTGGGGGTTGATAAGAAGGCAAATATTCTATAAAAGGGTCAACAGGATAAAGTTTGGGGACCCCTAGTCTACACAGTCAATTCTCAAAATATTTATATATTAACAAGTTTTATTAATCTTTCTTTGTAGGAGACTCAGAACTGTGCACACCCATTTCCTTCTACAAGCTCATCTAATGAAGATGGATTAAGACATAGGACAGGCATGCAACAAACAAATCAAAAGTAAACTTTTTATTTTCTTATAACTTAAACTTAAGAGTAATTTAAATTAGAATGGTTTTAAAAATTTGAAATAAATATTTTAATTGAAAAATTAGTTAAAAAATGGTTAAGGCAAATTTATTCAACAATTAAAGTAAAATTATAAATTAAGTTCTGATTATCTGAATATCATCATCGAATTTGTTTATCTGAATAATAGCATTTATATATTGAGATATTGAGCTTTTAAAAACTTTACAAATTCTATTGTCATTTTATGTTGTTATAATTAATAAGCACATACTTCTGACAATAAATTTTTCAAATTTTCACACTTTCACAGCAGTTTCTGACTTTTCATCAAAGATTATACATTCTACTTCTTAATGTTTGCATTATTATTTTTGTCTTTGCTAGTTTCCTGGAAAATATTCCTACATAATACTTTCCACAGGATGCAAAAGAACATAACAATATGTATAGAATAAATATAATGGGTTTTACATTACAATATATACAAAATGATAATATAAACAATGTGTTGGCAATGTGATAAAAAACAATATTCAAAACATTTTGAAATTATTTATATTCATACAATAATATTAAAAATAGAATAGTAGTTGCTATAATTTTTTATACATATATAATAATTTTGATATTTTCAAAATTTATCAAGTATGAATTTGGCATGTATGACTTAGAGTGAGAAAATTTTACCGATCATTTTATTTTATTGTATAAATTTTCTTATGTAAAATATTTAATAGAAATACATTATTTGAATTTTTTTTATTGAAAGCAGTTTGCAATTGGAATAACAGTGTAACTAGGCCATTTGTTAAATGTGTGATGAATTATTGATTTACAGGTCATGGTACAGAATTAATTATTCAGCATTCTTCTGAAGTTCTTGAATTGTTTCTTGTTACTTTCATATTGTACATTGTAATTTTTCAGCAATTTAAAAAAAATTGAGCTAAATCTAAAGATGATAGAAAATGCTCAAAAACTGTTCTTTATGTTGTTTTGGAAAATTATAAATGTAAATCCTGATTTACCCTTAAAATGATGAGAATTTCATATGTTTTAAATTTACATATGGATATTGGTAACATAATAATGCATATTAAGCTCATCAGTTGCCAATGGTATTCTGCATTTTCTTTGTGTTTATCACCTAATATATGGGTCTTGTTTCCCCATAGAAAATCTTACTGGGAGTCACACCACTAATTGAAGATCACATATGCTGCATTGCTTATCCTCTCAATCTGAACCAATCCAATAATGCATATTAAAATAGAATAATCTAGAAAATATATTTTTATTTATACTCTATATGAAAAGTGACACAAACATTGCATCAGGCTCTATGTGTCACATGTAACTACTAAATGCAATTGTACTACAGTATAGGTAATTGATAGTAGCTATTTGTTGATTTGAATGTTATTCATCCCAGCATCCCTTAATATGGAGCAAATTCTACATTGGATTCTATGAAAGATGATGGCATAGTTTAAATTATAAAGCCACAGAACATATCACAATCAGCACAAAAGCGTTTTGTCCAATTAAAATACTCAAATTGAAAGCAGTTTTACAATGTCAAAAAATGAATGATGAAATCATGTGCTTGACCTTGGTTGTTCATGCCTAAGCAGAAAAATCTCGAGGTTTCACTACTATTAATTTCCAACATGCAGTTGCATTTATTATTAAGCAGATGTGACACATTGCATTTATAAAATACAGTATATAACTTTAATTTCTTGTGCATCTAATTTACAGACTAATTGTCTCTATGTTTGATTTAAGTTATAAAATTCAATTCTTAAATATTTTCTATAAACAGACTATTGTTAGAAGTAATCAAAATTAATTCTATCCTAGTTTGTCACAGTAGACCCTTGATTTAATGAAAATATTTCTGCCCTGAATGAAAATTAAAACTGTTTTTTAATTAGCAGATAGAGCACACTAAAAGATTGATAGTAATATTTTAATATATTTTGTATTGTAAATTAATTACAGTTGACCCCTCTATAACACTGTTGATTATTCCATTTTATATGAATTCCATGTTGTACAAGTCACTTAGATTTTACAAATACATGAGCCATTCACAGTCCGACACACGTAAATGTAAAATTTAAGTGACTTGTACAACATGGAATTCATATAAAATGGAATAATCAACAGTGTTATAGGGGGTCGACTGTATTAATGTGTTTAAAACACATTAAATTTAACAGACTTTTGGTAATAGTGGATACCCCTTCCCCATAATTACCACAAAGATAACCTGATTAAGTCAAACCCAAAGATTTATTATTTTATTAAACCTGTTTAACTGTTTTAAAAAAGTTTATGTACAACTTTCAGTTTCTATTGCACTTAATGTTGAATGCTTCTAAAATCGAT
>NW_019387396.1:9503-12874 GCF_000671375.1 Centruroides sculpturatus | reverse complement strand
GCAATTATTTATTGTGGCATCGTCACAATAACACGGGTTGCAATTTTTAATCATATTTTTAATTTGTTTAATTTAAAATATATGTTCTCAACTTCAAATTAGTAGTGGCTTGCCCCTGAACATCATACTTTTCCTTTAGCAATAGAGTCGTACCTGTCATCTAACACCTTTCAGGGAAAAATTTTTGAATTGAAATAACGTGACTTCCGGTTTGCTTCTGAAGTTCTTATATAATTAATCGGGCTTCCTGTACCTAAGGTTTCCATATCTGTTCTTGTCTTTCATCTATCTAATCCCGTTCCCCGTTCTTGAGATTAAGAAAAGACAGGCGGACGGACGGACGAACTACGGTGGGAATTTATATAGTAATATGTTTCTGGAAAGTTGGAAAATTTTATAGATTGATAAATAAGGTAGTTTTTATTTGGCTCTATCCGCCCTGTAGAGTGGAAAAAGTTGACTAAGAGGGGTTTTTTTTTTTTTACCAATATCATTGTGGATTTGACGAAAATAAGACTATAATAGGGCGAGTTGAGAGACGGGACCCAAAATATGTTGGTCAGACTATCTCTCAAAAATTCATAGGATTTTTCGAATTGGGTTCTCTAACACCTTAATTCAGTGGATTTCAACTGGTGTCGAGATACACAGAGGAGTACCGTAAAATAAATGCTAAGCAGAATAATTGATAAAGAAGTACTGTGTGCCGCAAGAAAAAATAACCAAGTTGGGTATGCCACTGTAAGGGGAAAGTTGAAAAACTGTCTAAAACGTTCGGCTATGCAGCCGTCATATAAGGTGGTTAGGTGTATAACTATTTAATAAAGAATTAATTCAATTAATTATATATTATATCTAAAAGTATAATATATAAAAGTAATGTATATTTTGGATAAGCCTTCTTATTATTTACAAAAGTGTGTACTGTTGTTTTATTTGTTTAAATCTAATTTATTGTTTGTCTATTATTATAGTCCTGCTTCTATATAGTAATTGTATAAATACTTAATTGTTATTCTGATAAAAATTAATTTTATTAATATTTAAACATAATTTGTCGATAAAATATTGATTACATTAACAAAAAATGTTTATTCATTCAATTTTAAGAAAGAATTTTCAACAATAGAAATAAATAATTTATACATATTGCAAAACCTTTTACATTCTTCTTTACATAAGAAATAATAATGACTGAGGTTGAATAAATAATGTTTTGACCTAAATATAAAACAATAGTTTTCAAAAGAAGAATAAAATAATTTTAAAATTTAATATAAATATTTTAATATTTAAAAAAACTTTGTAACAAGTTTCGTCTTTGTATATTTGCTGTTTAAATTTTATAGTTTTGTAATTCATGTTAACATAGGTGTACTCTGAAGACTTAAAAGAAGACATACTCTTATATTTGTATAATAATTATTACAAGAAAAAAAATTAGGTAGAAAATAGGTAAAAAATTATTTAAAAGCAAAATTTATACTTTTATAAATTATAATAGCCTTCAGCATCTGAAAATATTATTAAATTTCTATCTCTGCATCACTTATTAGATTTAAATAATAATTTTACTTGTCATTAAATATGAAAATAATATTTGTGTAATTTATTACATTAATTTTTAATTTCTGTATAAATGACTAAAAATTTGAAAATTGTAACTACAAGTTTAGAATTCTTTAAACTTAAAATAAATCTTTTCAATTGTTTATGAATTGCTGTTAAAATTATAACTTGAGTAGGCCCTTGTATATAAAGTATATATAAATTTAATATTTATCCTTTTAAAGTATGGTTATTCAACTTTAATTGTCAATAGCTTAACTTTTTAAATCTCAGATTAAAATAAATCTAATATGATGTAATGAGAAACTACAAGTTTGAATGACATTTCTTCGGGGTAACTTCGCTGACTTGTACGTGTTCAACGACAAAAAAAATATCTTTATTGTGAGCATAAATTTGGTAAATTCAGTTAAATTTCACTTTTATATCGCGGTAGATAGAGTTTTTTATATTCGATGTTCAGCTGTAAATATATTGTTATTGTAAAAAATGCAGTGACACGAATTTCTCGTATCGAAAACTAATTGTTACTAATAATAGAGAACTCGATAACTTTCAATTCAAATGTAAAAAAATAAAATTAAATAAAATTAATAACACGTTACAGAGTAAATGTCAAATTTCTCTGTTAATTATTGTAATTATTGCATAACAAAAACTTGTCACGTACTTATTAACCTGTAACAAGTTATTGCTTTAGTAGCTAATTTACTTTATGTCTTTGAAATTTATAGAATTTATTTATTTAAATTCGAGTCGAATTTTCAGTTATTTAATAATAATAACAACAACAAGGAGAAAACAGATGGAGTCCTGTACATCGTGATTTTTCCAATCGTAGATTAAATAGTGAATAAAATATTTATCAAATATTTATGTAAAAAACAATCGAAAATATTGCTTTCTTTATATAATTATACAGCAACAAGTTGCGTAACTTTTCAGGCGAAAAATATATGTTTAAAAAACATTAATTTGCAAGACATACATTAGCATAAAGTTAAAATTGTACGTGGCATCATCTTTTATGAGATTATATCTATATATCGAGACGGGTTGATAATAATAATCAGCGCAGAGCTCAAACGGTTAGGAGTTGAAAGTTGAAATTTGGTACACCGTTAGGGTACGTCACGAGAACGTACACTAAGAAGGCATTTTTCGAAATTTTTTCTCGGAGGGGAGAGAGACAGGATTAAGGCTTCAACAATGGAAGTGTTAAGAGAAAACAGCGTGCAATATTTACGAGCGCAGATGCGGATTTTTGCGTTTTTGCGGCAAATTTAACATATTTTTAGACCAATGTAAAAATTTTTTAATTAGTCTGGAAACAGGGGGACCTAATTCTTGCATTCTATGAAAAAGGGGTAAAATTGGCTGCATTGTAATAATCTTAATCTTCGCTATCGTCACTTTTTGCCCGAGCAACGTCGGGCTTATCTGCTAGTTGAAAATACAGTAGAGCCTCGAAAACTCGGCACTCGATAACCCGGCACTCCGGATAACTCGGCATACTCTGGCAAGGCAAAAAAAGTCTTTAGTTAATTAATTTTCATGATAAAGACAGCTTTATGCCTCATAAAGTATTTTTCTGAGGTCTGTCTTATCAGGTAGATTACTGTACACAGTGTATTCATTAATTTTCATTTTCATGTAGTAAAGGCTCTATGCCTTCATAAAAGACGTACTTTTCCTTTGTTTAAGGGTATTTGGGCAGTTTATTCTCTGTTGTATTCTTAAGTAAACAATACATACAAGTACAGTACAGTATTTTCTGAGGAAACACTCATACTTATTTTTTT
>NW_019387396.1:0-5510 GCF_000671375.1 Centruroides sculpturatus | reverse complement strand
AAAGTATATATATATATATATATATATATCAATATACATATACACAATGAAAAAATTCGAAATATTTAATGATAAGTTTATAATAATTTACATTTTGTAAAACAAATTTTTTATTAGGTGAAAAAGTAAAATATTTAATGCAAAAATGTTGAATAAATTTTTATATAATTAGTATTCTGGTTTGATCGGTTTTATTTCAGTTGTAATTTAGATAGGTTACTATTATCACAGACGAAAGTCTTTCTCCTGTTTACGAGAAAAGTCGATATTTAAAAACCATACCTGATCTGAATTTTAAAAGTATTTTTGATCCGATTTTAATATAATTTAGAGGAAATACAAATAATAAAATTAGTATTAATTTAGCTAATTTTAAGGAAAAGTGTTCGAAACTGCTCCTCGATCTTTTGACGAAAGCGTCATTGATTATTGTGTGCTTGTTGATTCGATACGTTTTGAGAATTTTGCAATTCGTTTCAGCACATTAAGTATATTATTAAGAGAAAATAAAACTTGTAAACAGCTGAATTCATGATACAAATTTCACTTAAATATGTTTTTCCTGTTTTCTAATATCAATAAATGAAATGGTGGCTAATTGACACACTCTGTGTGCTTGCTGTAAATAAGTTGGAAAAGCATACTTGATATTTATTTATCAAAAGAAAAAGTTTCTCAATAAAATATTTTATTAAGTTTATAAAATATTCTTGAGAGATTCCATCTGTTCTTGGACGGATGAAAAAAGTAGAATATGAATATAAAACGACATATCTACAAGAAAATAATAAAATAACATCAGAATTTTAATTATTTAAAAACTTTATAAGTTTTATCTGTACGTGTTTCCTACAAAAGTTTACGGTAATGTGGATATAATCTATAGCGTTTAATTCTAACAAGTTTAGTCATTTTTAAACCTAAAAAAACCCCTTTCAATTGTTTATGAATTGTTTCTAAAATTATGACCTAAGCAATATATATATAAATTTAATATTTTCCTTTTTAAAATGTAGTTATTGAACTTTAATTGTCAATGACTTAACATCATAAATCTCAAATTGAAATAAATCTAATATGATGTAATGAGTAACTACGAGTTTGTTTGAATCGGAGTAACTTCGCTGACTCCTACCAAAAACCCGTGTTCAACGACAAAAAGAAATCTTTATCGTAAGCATAAATTTGGAAAATTCAGTTAAATTTCACCTTTATATTCCGGATAGATAGATATTTTATATTCGATGTTCAGCTGTTAATATATAGTTATTGAAAAAAGTGCAGTGACACGAATTTCTCGTATCAAAAACTAATTGTTACTAATAATAGAGAACTCGATAACTTTCAATTCAAATATAAAAATAAATATAATTATGTGTATACCAATCTTATTGTACCCCCTTTTTGTTTATTAAATTTTTACTTTGATTCTTGAGCGTTTGTGTCCATTATCATTGGTGTGATAAGCCCTTCCTATTATCTGCCTTATGGTTATAGATATTTTAATTAATTTAATTATACTTAGGGCTAAAAGCAATTTTCTGTAATGACAATTGTTATATCCTGTTTATGATTTTCTGCCTATCATACAGTGTTTTCGATGTTTGTCTTTCGGACATCTTGCGAAAAACTGTACCTTCACTGAAAATGTCTGCAGTCATTGTAGTGAATCACATCTGTTTAAAAATTGTCCAATAAACACAATATACCTAAGTGTACCAACTGTTTAAGGGAGAATAGAACCGTACAGTACATAACCACAATACCATGGACAGAACATGCCCAACATATCTTAGAGAACGAACCAAGTATCAAAACAGAACTGAATATGTCTACTAATTACTTTGTACCTGTATGCTTTAACTACTCATAGTTCTACCAGGAAATACGAACCTGTGCTTCGACATAAGTACTATACTGTGTCATAACTATAAAACTTTGCACATTTTCATAAAATTCTTGTCTTATTACATACTCTTGAACTTTATTCTACGTTTCTACCTTATGCATTGGTGTATATCTTGTTCAATTTGATGTGAACCCTTTTTAAGAAATTGTGATGTGAGCATTGCTATCCAGTAAGCAAGATTCTACTTCTGAATTTCTTCTTATTATTATACTCTAAACTTCTCTATGATATGAACCATAATGTTATTACTTATGGCAACTTGCTGTAAATGTACATAGTTGTTCATAGTTTGTTAATTTTTTATGTTTTTTTATTTTTATTATTATTATTATTATTTATTTTTTATTAATTTCTTTTGTTTTATATTTTTATTATTTACTGTTAAATCATTTGTGTTATAATCGCAAACCTATGTATTTTCTGAATATTGTAATTTACTGAGTAGATACCGGTAATGCATATTGCGGGGCCAGTCTGTACACTTGATATGTACAAATAAAGAATGAATGAATAAATGGATGAATGGACATGTCGAATTCTGACCTGATCATGTACATTTAAGTTTTAAAATCGGTTCATACTTATTTTAAATTGAATAGTTAATTAATAATAATTATGGTAAATTGTGCCCAAAAAAGAAAACAATTTTTTTCATAATAATTAGACTTCAAAATATTAACGAATTAACTGCATAGCTAGATACATTAAACAGTGGCACAATTGAACAATACATACTTGCAATACAATTTATCGAATATCCCATATTTTGTTCCAAATTTATGCAAACCTTGTTCATCCTTTTGAAGAATCATTCCGATTCGGTATTCGGCCGAATACCGAATGGGAATGATTCTTCAAAAGGATGTTTCTTCAAAAGGTGATTCTTCAAAAGGTTATTTCTTACTTCTGTTTTTAGGGATTCGGTATTCGGCCGAATACCGAATACCTAAAAACAGAAGTAAGAAATAACAAAAACACAGTAAAATTAATCATTTTGGTATTTAGATTTAATGTTATCGGGTTAGTGTTGTTTGTTTATTTTTATTTATAACTTATAACATGCATAAAATAAAAAAGAAAATAATATTAGTTATATGTATTCACAATTTATAATTACAAAGATCTGCACACGTACACACCTATTCGTTCGAAACTTATAACTCCTTATAATAACCGCTTGGCTACTGGTGAGGTTGATATACGAATGATATTTATGCTAACGAAGTTTTTAATCATCAATTTGTTACACCACTTTGAGTGTGTAATTTGTCATTGTTACTTTTGTTTAGTTAAATAATGGACTGTATACGTTTTAAAAACAATGAAGTATTCATTGAAGACACTAGACTATTCAACATCCTTTCATTCATTTGTTTAGTCTGGTCTTTACTATTGAATAAAATGATTGTAACATGTCATGAACTAGTGTAAGAGTTATTTCAAAATAATTAGCATTTTCTGGACATTTTTGTTTTTACTTTTCAAGTACTGAAACTAATTATTAATAGTATATATTTTATGTGTTTTATTCATGCAAGCCTAAAAAATTATCAATTACATCAGAGGCGGTAACATGAGCGGTGCAGGGTAATATAATTGTAAAATCAGGTTCAGACCATCCTTGAGAACTTGGTACATTTTAATTAACCAAGGTAAAAAAAATTAACGTGTTTTCGATAAAAATCTTGAATTTATAACTTTTTATATGCTAAAGAATTTGTTTAATATTTTATTCAAAAATTTACGCTATATTAGAATTATAAGAGTATGGCCCATCGTTTTTAAGATTAACTGAAGGTAAAAGGCAATGTTTTGCTCATCTTTACATTGTTGCCGTGCTACATACGTTCAATGACAACTTTTTTAAGCTACGTCATCAGACCTTATCAAGGCATTACCAAAGCTCAATGTCTTACAATGTTAAGAATATTAATAGCAACGAAACAAGATATTTGAAATAGGCCAAGTATATTTTTTCTAACTAAAATCTTTCGTGAACGATAAATAAGTACAAGCACGCAAAAATTCCTGCATAAATATGATTATATCAGAATTTCATATCAAACATTTAAGAAGTTATGTGGCTGATTAAGACCCGAGGTCTGTAGGCACAGAAGATTGAAGGCCTCTCTACATAATTTTACATTATAAAATAATAACGTATAATTGTATCTATAGAATTATAAATTATGAGTTGAAATAGACTTCTTACATACAGTACCTCCACTGGACATAGACTTATAATATTAAGAGATACCAAGAAAATCAGAGCAAAATAATATTTAAAATACAATAATAACGTTGATTTTTTGGTACGTTTTGGAAATTAATCCCTTAATTGTGAAAGTCCCATTATTAATACAGTCAGGGGAGGATTTTGACACATAAATTAATTTGTTATACCATCAACGTTAAACAATGTAATTTCATGTATATTAACGAAATATTAGTGAATAGATATAGGCTATAAATAAGCTGTGCTTGATATGCGTCATCATAAAGAAACTTTCTGATGAGAAGAAATTCCGTATTGTGGACCTACTGAAGAAAAGATTTTCTGTCGAGAAAACAGCAATAGAAGTTAGAATGTAAGAGTTGAAGTGATAAAAAAAAATAATTATTATACTTATCAATAATGAAATTTTATGGATCTATACGAGGAAGAAAGTACACACATTACAATAATAAGACTAGAAATGTGGCTATAAAACTTCCACACGTCTGCATTATGTACTGTAGTGTACGTGGACATTTAATAAACGTATTCCTATAGGCATGTGAAATTTTTTGTTTTATTGAAAAATTAAACATATAAAATAAATATAACAAAAATTCTGTAATAAAGTCACATGAGATTAATCTAGATCAAATCATATCAGATGTAAATAGCCTGTACAAAAATACTATATATATTTTCTTTTTAATTAGGGAAATAATTTAATAGAAATACGTAAAATAATATATTAGACATAGAATTCAAATGTGAAATTTATTTTACTTTTCATACTTTATAGGTTTTCTTTTTAATTTTTCAATATCATTTTCTGTAATGTTAGGCGGAATCATTCTTTTTCTTTAAGTTATGAACCGATACAAAAATAGGTGCAACAACGTGTTAAAGCCATCGAGTTTGTGGTAAAAAGACGTTGATCTTGATTCTACCAAATATTAATGGTTTTCTAATGACTCCTTTAGCATTTTTTTTATCTTTTTATCAATGAACTTCACAAATGTTCACAAATTCACGATGCACGGTGTGACAGCCGAGTAAAACTTTAAACTTCTGATAAGTTCACCTTTCGAATAAATGTTTTACGTAAAAGCCTGTATATTTTTTATATAGAATCATAATATACAATTTTAAAATATGAGAATTTCCATTTAAGAAAATGTAGTTGACTTTCATATCGATTTTAGCGTAATTTATGACTAAACTGATAGTCCTATCTTCTGGGTCTCTCAAAACCATAACGTTTCTCCAATTCGAAAAAGTTGACATTAAAAAGAAAATTAGGTCAAATATATTTTATCTTGTATCTTTTGGCTGTTTTTTGTAAACAACAGAAAGAAGGTTAGCTAAATTCAAGTAAATAAATAAAAA
>NW_019387395.1:9095-16081 GCF_000671375.1 Centruroides sculpturatus | reverse complement strand
AAGTTCATATATAGTTCCTGCCCCCAAGCTTTTCATGTCTGGTCTCAATTTTCATCTGTCTAATTCTGTTCTAAAGATTAAGGAAGGACAGACAGGCAGACGGATGACAGTAGAAATTTATAGTACTACAATTTTTTCAAATTGCAGCCCAATAAAACTAACATATATGCCAACTGTATAAGAAATGTTTATTTTGACTTTGATGCTTATTTTTGACAATTATAATTAATTTTGAATTTTTTGAGTTAAAGTTGTTTGTTTTGTTCTTCTCAACTTGCTGATGAGCTATTAAATCACACAAATGCCTCATCATTAGCACATCAGCAGTGGTTGATGCATTGTGTTATTTTTCAAANATTGTATATAAAAAGAAATTTTAAAAAGTTAAAGAGAAAAATTTTAAATAAGTATATATTAAAATTATAAATTATCTTATCACATACCCCAATTGTGCAGGAGCACCTGTCACTTCATGAGTCACCAAGGATTTATCCATGGAATCAGTCTGACCCTGAACCATGCTGTGACCCTGCTGCAGGTGACAAACATAATGAAGTGACATCACTTAAATACACAATACATATGTTTGTAATAGTTGGTATAATAACTCATTTTATGTTCTTGTTTAGTGAAATGACATTGACAGCCAAATTTTTTTATACAAAATAAACTGTTTTTCATATTCTGCTTTCATTTTCACTAGTGAATGTATATCTGAACTAAGTTTATTCACTGCAGATAACTCTACAGAGAATAATAGATGAGCAATCAACTCATATAATTCATATCATAAGACATTCTCCACATTAAAATTATTTTCTAATGTTATTTAATTTTTTCTATATTTATTTTAACATTTATTATATTATTATATATTTATTATTATTTGATAAATAAAACAAATGACACAATAAAAAATTTTTTCTAATATTCTTTTCTAATATTTTAATATTCATTTTGTTGTATTTAGATGATTGGTTTTTACTGATTTAGAATATTTTGTTACAGTTGTTGCAGTGAAAATATTATCTATGAAAAAAGCTATGTAATGTTCATGAACTTTCTGTTTAATTTGATCATGATTAGATATATACCCAGAACTGCCATAAATGATCGGGCTAAATTTAGATATAATAATTATAAATTAACCAACTAATACAAGTTGTAAAAGCAGAATATATAAAATCATGATTTGCTATGAAAATGACCAAAGATGTGTATTATATAGAAAGCATACATAANCAATAACAAGTAAAATCATCATTAAGTCAGACCCTACTTGAGATATAACATGACCCCCTTTATCTCCCCACCCCCTTGACCTTTAACCACCAAAATTTAATAGCATCAATCCCTTAATATATAAAACTCCCTGCAAAATTTCAGAAAATTTTGACAAAAACCACAGTGTGTGTGATTTTGTTCACCCTCTTTGTTAAGCATCAAAGAGGATGAACAAGAGAGTGATCAAGATCCTGAATCCAAAAATGTAAAAACCTTGAGTCATTTTTTGACCAATCACCATACTTCCCTGTTATGTATAACAGCCAGGAAAGTAAAAAATGCTATATTTTTGAAATTTATGATTATTATTTTTTGAAGCTTGGAAGTTTGTTTTTGAAGGAGAAGACCCCCACAACTCTATTTAATGTGTTTTCCACCATTTCATGCATATGTAAAATAGTAAATATATTTTTGTTTATGCAATGCTTGATACGCATGCTCATAATGAGCTGAGTATGTTCCAAAACTTTTAAATCTTTAAGCACAACGGCTTTTAGAATCTCGAAACGTTTAACCTGAAGAAGGCTGAAGAATACGGTCGAAAACGTTTGTTTTTTCAAATAAATATTTTACTGGTCACTCAAAAATTTATTGTGAATCTATTTTTATTATTATTTTTTTTGGAAAATTATAATGATATTTCTCATAAAGGATATGTTCAAATATCCAACTAAGTAAGAATATACAATCATTGTGTTATTTGAAAAGAAAATTTTATTGCAAGACATTGCTCAAAAAAGTTAGGAGGAAGGTTTCAATTCTGTGTCATTATTAATCCCAGTATGTGTCTTTTATTAGACAATAATGTTTAGAACCTTTATANACTCATTATTTTAAAGAATTTTTATTGTTTAAGATGGCACTAAGTTAGTTTTTCAGCTTAGTGCCATCTTATGTGTGCATCGACTATACACAATATACACTATATGTGCATCGACCTAAAAGAATTTAAGGCTAGTTACTGTACAAGATGACAATGGTGTCATACATCAATTTTTTTACTAAACATGTTTACAAAAATAAAAATGTTTCTTAACTTTGATTTTACTAATATGTAGTTACAAAAATATAGTAGAAAATTATTTAATATTTTAGTCATATTTAAATGTTAAATTAATGCGATGCAATTCCATTGATTATTCTACGTTAGTATGAAATTTAACGAATTAAGCTCTAGTTAAAATTGCTGAAATAGCAGCTGAGGTTTAACATAACCTCAGCTGCCAAATTTGAAATAACTGAAACAAAAGAAAAAATAAATAATATAACTAACTAAATATAACTATAATTCAAAATTCTCTTTTGCACTGTCACAATGAAACTTGTTTTGAAAACACTTAATATCAAATTACGACTTTAGTTAATTACTTATATATTGATTAAAAATCCACTATAGATTGGTATTTGCACATAAGATGAGATTTTGAATAATTAAATTTTAAAAATTGTACTGATATCGAGATAAGATTTCAGATGTAAATGACACTGTTGGGACCTTAATGGAGCTGTAACCATGCCCACAGGAGCAAAGAAGTCAAAGGAATCATACCTCTAAATGCAACCCTTCATAAGATGTAGCTCCCCCCATAATCAGCATATTTCTGGGCACAATCAGGGCTGTGCACTCTGCTAAGCCTATCATGTGTTTAATAGACAGCCCAGCACAATGGTCAAATATTCTATCAATATTTATCAGTAAAGAATAAAGAAAAATCCAATACATGACCATAAATAATAAATGCATTTACTTTAACTGACAGAAAATAGTTTTTAGATTAAACCAGTACTAATGCTTATTTTCCATGCTCTATGTCAATTAAGGCAAACAATAGCAAGCCTTAACTGATGCTACACATGTAAATCGTGTGCTTAAGTGCTTGCAATTGCTCATACCTTGGTATCCACAAGGAACAGAGTGTGAGCAATAGCGAGCACTAACCCTCCTAAAACTATGTAACCACAGTAATCCACAAACAGTCATATGGACTACTCAAAGCTGTCATAATAGCTTTCAGTAGCCCATAGCCATAGCCATGAGCTAAATAGTTAAACACGATAGTCTTAGTAGTGCATTGAGTGTGCAGTACAACTCTCGATTGTACTCTGGAAGTAAGCTGATTTCAGGGGGCTATATCTCATGAAGGGTTGCATTTAGAGGTATGGTTCCTTTGACTTTTTGCTCCTATGAATATGAATACAGCTCTGTTAAGGTCCCAACAGTGTCATTCACATCTGCAAATGTGCAAATATCAATTTTATTGTTGTAATTATTAAATTGAGATTTGAGGTGACACTTGAATTTTATACTAATTATTGTTGTAGTAGTATAATTTTGTTTTGTAATCAAAGTTCAGTACTGGCCTTTATATACTTTAATAATTTTTTTTATCTTCTTTGTGAATTTGGTGCAAGGCTTGTTTCTTTGACATCCTGATCATCATCTTCAAATATATCATTGAAATTGCATTTTTTATTACATTTGAACATCTTTAAAACAGGCACATACAGGAATCCAATCTCTAGACTACAACAGGTATTATTAAATAAACAAAATAAGATTTTCCTAAATTAACCTTTCAGTTTGTTTTTAATTATTGCAGAAATTAAATTATTAAGTAATCTTACATTATTTCTAAGGTTAGAGATGTTTTAGATGTAACTATTTCAAAAATATTGCAAAAATTATGATGCTTAAAAGCTTTAAAAACAACACTTTTCTACAATTAATTAAATAAGTTAATAAAATTTTTTTTCTATTGAACACAAGACTGTGTTATTATTAAAACACTTGGCGTTTATCCACTTTATTCAGTTGATAAACTGAATGATCCACTTTAAAGTTGATCCACTTTATTCAACTGAATAAAGTGGATAAACGCCAAGTGTTTTAATAATAACACAGTCTTGTGTTCAATAGTAAATAAATACGAAAACACGGTTTCAAAAAACGAATCAACTACAAGTTAATAAAAGCCTTAAATAATAATAATAAATTTTAGATTTTGATGTTTTGTAACTTAAGGAGTTGAGAATGTCAGTTTTCATTCAATTTAATAATTGAACTGTTTTGTATGTTCATGTAAACATAGAATAACTCAATTTGGTGTTAGTTTTTAAATATTTATTTGGAAATAATTGTTGAAAGTAAAAGGATATCAGTGTTAACAGTTTTTTCACTAAGAAAAATGACAGAAACTTGTTTTTAAAAAAATAATCACATATATTTTGCAAGTATTTTCAGCATTACAATCACCATCTGCAGGTGTTTATAATAGTAATTTCTGAAATGATAGCAATTTTTTTATGAGAACTTAGAACAAAGTCTTTGTGGCATCATTAGCTCTCAAACATCCATTATTGTAACTATAATATATGAATGATATATATACTTCTTGCAGTAAATAGTATAAATTAAGAGGTTTCACACTTTTTAAATTTCTTAAATTCTATATATTCTTTTTTATTAAGTTCACTCTATAAAAAGAGGTAAATAATAGTTTAATTTTTAGCATATAAATGTTATGATAGTTTTTGAATATTAATATTATCTACCAAAATCTAAGTTTAATAAAGAACCCATATCATTCTTCACTGTTCTATTCAACCTGAATTCTATAAAACTTCAGCTACAATGGAACATGATTAACTTGAACTGTGATAACTTAAAGTGATTTTCTTTCTCCGATCATCTAGCATAGGGATTTACATGTTAAATGAATTCAAGTTAACCAGTTTAATTTAACTTTTTAACTCAAATGGAGTTTTGCTATAGTATTTTCATAAATTCTCTGGAATTTAAATTGAAATGAAATAATTAACATTCTTCTATCAAATAAACTAACCAGACACTTTTTATAAAGTGCAGGAACCACATATGACTAAAAATAAACATTGTGTTGTGTACCAATGGGTGGGAGGTGATGGCTTTCAGACAGCATGTGTGACCTACATACTGTAACTACCATTCAAAGCTGCTTTTTTTTCAAACATTCTTTTTTATTTGACTGCTGATGGATTTCTCTGACAATCAGGCATAATAAGTAAATAAATTTTTAAAAAATGGTTACAGTCCAGTTCTATGTAAAAATTTTAACCTTTCTGGCAAAATTTTAAAAATATAACAATCGAAAAGAGTGGTACATTTGTGATTGAAAAAAAATTACTAAACTCTTAGGAGTGAACAGATCAACCATTCAGTTAAGTATTTCTCAGTAACTTATTTAACTATTAAGTTGTGCTTGAATTTCTGGACAATACTGAAAATCTAAATTGACAATAATTCTATGTAATAAGATCAATAGAAATATTGTATGGATAGTTTATTATAGGTCATCAATAAATCAATATACAAAATCTTGATTTTTAGCCAAACCTCTATAATTTGAAACTTTTTAACTTGAAGTCTGAATTTTTTTTTCCCAACTGATTCAAATTAACACGGTTCCACTGTATATCTGCGATAACAGGAAGAGCATACTGTATCTTTTCCTTCCACTTGAGGTGATAAAATGCACCTTAGCTCAAATCTTTATCAGGCACTTTAAATACAGATTGCCCTAGAAAATTAAATTTATTAGATAAAGATAACTATATTCACTTTATGTTGTTCCCAAAATAGGTGCTAAGCCAAAGCTATATTGTTTACCAAGTCATCTATCCTCTACTTAAGAAGTGTTTCCTTAAAATTGATAAAATTATTCCAAAGAGGTTATATCTCATTTGTTCCCAACCTAATTCAAGAAGGCTTATATCTAACAATAAGGACAACTTTTCAGTAATGATAAAAGTCTGTCATGTACTGTACAAAATCCCCTTATGTGATTACTCTTCCAACATTACCTCTTTGTATACAGAAACAACATCCAAATGTTATCTATCTATATTTCCAAACATACAAGCAATCCAATACATGTAAGGCAGAATCCCAAATTGAGTAGAAGTGTGCAAGTAAGAACTTAGTTCCAATATGACCAATATACAGTTATTGTTAACTTACTCAAAGTTGAGACTTTTCTTCATTAAAAAAAAACATTATGCATACTAATTAACAAATGTAAGTAAACTTACACTTCATGCCAACATAGAGTAATATATGATTAACACATCGGTGTTGCGGCATTACAAGCAGTGATTTGTAAAAATCACTGCTTGTAACATAATCACTTGATTTGTAATCACTGCTTAACAAATGTAACCAGTTAATCTTAATCTTTCTGAAATATTAGACCTCCCTTATTAGTAGATTGCCAGATGTTCTTCATTTCAAAGACAAACCTTTATTTTAGTCAAACTGTCCTTTGTTCTTTATTGAAATGAGAAAGCATTCAATTTGTCCTTTCTCATTTTTTGATGCCTGTGTTTCATAATGGCAGTGGTGGATTTTCACACACAAGTATGTTTATCCTTACATATCAATCCATATCCTTGCTTATAGAAAGCTATAGTTTACCATTAAATATTTTAAATACTAAATTGAACTGCAATTTGCAAACATTTATAATCAACTAGCTGCAAGGACCCACTTCGCTGGGCAAAAAGTAACGATAGTGAATATTAAGATAATTACATTATAGCTAATCTTACCCGTTTTCATAGAATGCAAGAATTAGGTCCCCCGTTTCCAGACTAATTAGAGAATTTTTACGTTTAGTCAAACAAACTATTTTCAACGTTTCTGGAACGTTTACAATCGTTCTATAATC
>NW_019387395.1:3101-8011 GCF_000671375.1 Centruroides sculpturatus | reverse complement strand
ATATATTTTCTTATGTAATTGATACAACATTTAAAAAAAATGAATTCTACTGTGTATTTAAAATAAATTTACATTTCTGTTCTATTGTAAACACCTGAAGATAACTGTAATTACTTTTGATAACATTACAAAGAATATATGATCTATTTTTAACAAGTTTGTGTTACTTTTCTTCTGGGTAAAAAAAAAACTATTTACATCAAAAGAAAATTTTAAAATACAAACATCTGCTAACTCAACTGTTAAATTCTGAAGAAATTGAAAGTAAAATACTATGAAGAGCTAGTTCATCCAACTTTATGACAAAGAAATATAATAAGAATAAATGATTCAATTTTCAATAGATGTCATTTAGCAGTTTGAGAAATAGTTTTCTTTACTTGTATGAGCCATAAATAAAAAAATCCAGCAATAAGTTTCTTAATTTTTCCAGTAATATTTGGTGGCACCATCTGTTATGATATTTTATTAAAAAGAACTTTTTATATTTTTAATTATTATAAAATGGCAAAAAACTTAATTTTTAGGGTAGGAATGGTTTTATAAAAAAATTGTAAATGCTAACAAGCAATTATTTATTGTAACATTGTCACAATGCTGGGGTACAATTTTTAATCATTCTTAATTTATTCAATGTAAAATATATGTTCTCCATCTCAAATTAGTAGTGTCTTGCCCCTATACATCAGGCTTTTCCTGTTAGTAATAGTCATGCTGGTCATCTACGTAACTCCATTAAGGAGAAAATTTTTGAATTGAATTGAATTCATGACTTACGGTTTAGAACAGAAGTTCATATACAGCCAATTGGAGTCTCCTGCCCCTCATCTTTCCATATCTGGTCTTGGCTTTCTCTAACTCCATTCTCGAGATTAAGGACAGACAATGGGAATTTATAGGTTTACAATTTTTTCAAATTGCAGCCCAATAACAAGTAAAATCATCATTAAGTCAGACCCTACTTGAGATATAACATGACCCCCTTTATCTCCCCACCCCCTTGACCTTTAACCACCAAAATTTAATAGCATCAATCCCTTAATATATAAAACTCCCTGCAAAATTTCAGAAAATTTTGACAAAAACCACAGTGTGTGTGATTTTGTTCACCCTCTTTGTTAAGCATCAAAGAGGATGAACAAGAGAGTGATCAAGATCCTGAATCCAAAAATGTAAAAACCTTGAGTCATTTTTTGACCAATCACCATACTTCCCTGTTATGTATAACAGCCAGGAAAGTAAAAAATGCTATATTTTTGAAATTTATGATTATTATTTTTTGAAGCTTGGAAGTTTGTTTTTGAAGGAGAAGACCCCCACAACTCTATTTAATGTGTTTTCCACCATTTCATGCATATGTAAAATAGTAAATATATTTTTGTTTATGCAATGCTTGATACGCATGCTCATAATGAGCTGAGTATGTTCCAAAACTTTTAAATCTTTAAGCACAACGGCTTTTAGAATCTCGAAACGTTTAACCTGAAGAAGGCTGAAGAATACGGTCGAAAACGTTTGTTTTTTCAAATAAATATTTTACTGGTCACTCAAAAATTTATTGTGAATCTA
This sequence comes from Centruroides sculpturatus, assembly GCF_000671375.1. Taxonomy (NCBI): domain Eukaryota; kingdom Metazoa; phylum Arthropoda; class Arachnida; order Scorpiones; family Buthidae; genus Centruroides; species Centruroides sculpturatus. The sequence continues at coordinate 6,442 of NW_019387395.1, read as the reverse complement.
TTTTTATTATTATTTTTTTTGGAAAATTATAATGATATTTCTCATAAAGGATATGTTCAAATATCCAACTAAGTAAGAATATACAATCATTGTGTTATTTGAAAAGAAAATTTTATTGCAAGACATTGCTCAAAAAAGTTAGGAGGAAGGTTTCAATTCTGTGTCATTATTAATCCCAGTATGTGTCTTTTATTAGACAATAATGTTTAGAACCTTTATAAGGAGGAGGAGAGGCAACAGTTATGAACAGAATAAATTAAAACTACACACTATACACAGTCTTCCAGCAAATAATATATATTGGAATTTATTTATTGGAATGTACAATCCAGCTTTTGGAAACTTGTCTGTTACAAACAGAATGGTAACTGTTGTACAAATAAATTCTACAGCTCTTCTATGAGATTTCCTACGCCATTATAAACAATAATCTTATAGAAAAACCAAGCATGAATTGTAGTAATAATGAAGCAATGTGGCCATATTAATTATCAGGCTAGAATTCTGGTAATTAACTATATAGATATTGCTTAATTTGGACAATCTTATAGATGGACAGTTAGGCCTAACTATATCTTTAAAAGTTAGTTCAAATTATGTAAAAGAAATCAGGTGAATATACTTTAACTAAATCAAATTTTAAAAACTAATTTTAGTTTGATTTAATATAAACTAAAATGTCATTTATATACCATTTAGTTTATTAAATTGACTAATATATTTCAGATGGAAGAATTAATAGACTTTCATAATAAATGCAATATTTTATTATTTAAAATTAATATTGCAAATATTATACATCAATAATAAAAATTATTTGCTGTGTGCCAAACATATTCTTCTGCCAATCATTTTGGGCTTGCATGCCATCTCTGATCTAAACTAACTTATATTATATAATCTCAGCTAAAGTTTAATACAGTAAACTCCCAATTATCCATGTGTAGATTATCCGTGCATGAATTTAATTAAAAAAAAATAATAATTATGTGTGTATGTATTTTTTAAATAGTTGCTCGCTTTCATGTTTATGCATCCTAAAAGTGTGCACGTGTTCATATTTAGATGTTTGAAGCAGATGGTGGGAGTATCTGAAGTCAGCTGGACTGGTTTTAGTTAGGCAGCTTCTTTCGTGCTGGACGTTTCTTTTCAAAGGAGAAAATGATAGTGAGTACATTTATACAAAGTTTTGTTTAGTTGCATGTTATAATACATATTACAATTTAAGATTTGATTATATGTACGTATGTATAATACATATAATACATAATATTTCAAATAACTCTCCCACAAATACTTTTAGTGTAAAATTACGTAAAATAAGAATTTTTTTAAATTTAAATATGTATCCTTAAAATGCCAAATAATTGAAAGAAAGTCATACTTACTATAAAACAAAAACAAACGTTAATTGAAAAATTTGAAAAAGGCGAATCTACATGTTGTATTTTAGAAATAAATAATTATAGTTTGGATTATCCATGTTTTTTGATTATCCGTGCCACCTCTCTCCACCATTAGCCCAGATAATCGGGAGTTTACTGTAGTTAAATTAATTTATATCAATAATGGAATCAGGTGATCAACATTCATTGAATACATTAAAAGACAAAACAGTTTTGTAATTTTAGTTTTTAGTCAGTATTCACTGAAATTTTGCTATAAAAGACATCAAAAGAAAAATTTGAGTTTTTCTTTTAGATGTCAACGGAGACAACTTTGAATTAGAATGTTTTAATTATAAGTAGTCTCTATATACAAAATATTATGCATAAATTATTTTCAAATGAACAAGTATTATGTCTTAAAACTAAATCCATACAATCATCATATTAAGAGATCTAATAGAGTAGTTTAAAAATTCACGCCAAAAGTTGTATAATCTCTTGATATTACTCTATCTTTATAAGTGATGGAAACTGTGAAAAACTCTTTCTTAAGAGATCTAAACAGTCAACCTGCTAATAGCTAAAGAAAAAATTAAAATATTTTTATTTGATAGTTACATAAACATTTTAATTATTTTGGAGATCTGCTGATGATCTAAACAATATTTTTTTTAATTTGTAACATTTTGGAAAGTTCATGATAAATGAATTTATCATGAACTTTCCAAAATTCTTTATTTGTATGCAATTTCTTACATTTTAAGTTGTCTGAATATGATCATCTATAACTCAGGGTTTGCATCATTAGTATCCCAAATGCAAAACAAGATTTAACCTTATTATAAAATTGAAATTAGAAAGTAACAAATTATTACTAATAATAAACTCAGCTCTACAAGAAAATATGATTTTTAATTCCTTTGAACATGCTTGTAATCTGCAATCTGCTTATGTCCATTAATCTTTGTTAATGAAACACCATAATTAATCAATATAAATATTAAACATTGGTTTTGAAGTGTAGGAAATATGTTGTATCCTATTATTACTATTATTATTTTCTTATATTAATACATTAAACTTACAACTCGAATTATAATGTGAGTTCAGGAACAGAACTCAATCATAAATTGGAAACTAACAATTTTATAAAATTGGAATAATGATGTTTTAGTTTGATAATAAAATTTAACTTACAACTTATACAAATCAAACAAACATAATTTTGTTTATTTGATTTATATAAGATATCATTATTAATCAAAATCAAAGAAAATGTGAAAGAATAAAATAAACAAATTCATTATAAAATTCTATAAAAATTGTATGTTTAATATCAAATCTGCAATTATATTTTGAATGCAATATAAAAATAAAATGAATAAAATGATACAAAAGTAAAGGATTGAAGTGAAATATTGAATAATTTCTCATCAGCAACATATAAATATAGACATATCCCACAAAAAATCATTATGACTAATGCTTTCCATGAAGAACATCTGATGGTTTTAATTAACACCCAAACTTAATAGAACAAAAATTGTTCTATTAAGTTTGGGTGTTAATTCAATCAGTTCTACAATATCTATCAAACTTAATAGAACAAAAATTGTTCTATTAAGTTTGATAGATATTGTAGAACTGATAGAATTGATAGATATTTGATAGATATTGTAGAACTGATAGAATTGATAGAACTCAAAAATATTGTATTGATAGATATTAAATATCTATCAATACAATATTTTTGAGTTCACACTGGAAAAACCTACATTGAGATTTTCAAATGTAAATATAAAATTTTTAACAAAACAATGTTCGGTAAAAATCCAATCTCAACATATTTGGTAGAATGTCATGATAGCATATAGACATACTCATTAAGAAAAATATAAACTGTCTTCAGTGTTAAAAATCACATTTTAATTACAAGTACTCAATTAAAGTGTG
>NW_019387395.1:0-1982 GCF_000671375.1 Centruroides sculpturatus | reverse complement strand
GTACCGTAAGTCTAATACAGTACTGTAATTTTATACATTTCTTGTGAAAGAAACATTTCTTATTCAACGGCGATTAAAATTATTTATATTAATGATGTCTCCGAAGTTCAACGAAGTTTTCGCAGAAAAATAAGTTATCAGAAATTGGCCGTGGTTTGGTGTGCTGCTTCGTGACGAAAACAAGCTTTAGCAATGGGGTTGTCAAATGGTGTATACTCGATAAGTAATCCTACAATTTTTTGTTTATAGCGTAGTTTATACGGATTATTTCCAAAAAATATATACGTATTTTGGAAATGTTGAGTCGGATTAGTGTAGAATCGATTAATTTTATGAAAGAAAACCTTTCAATCAGCCGTAGTCCGTAAACTTTACACGTGTCGGGCTGTGATTGGAACGACTCGTAAGAAATCGGATTCCTAAAAAATGGAACGTATCTATGATCTTATAGGGGAATTGACTATAATTTGAAGATGTTAAAAATCACACACAAATATGTGAAAGAACAAATTTAATTAAATTATAATATACACACCACTCCACACTAGAATATATGTACAACCAACTTCCAGTGCATATAATAAAAAAATGAACACTGCACAAACATTTTCCGACTCCTTCCAAGTTCTCCTTCAGGTGTGACTGAACGGTTAAATGACAAAACATTATCAGAACTAATGCCTATTTGTAAAAATTTTTAAAACATTGTAATTCAAATGACTGTTTAAAACTATAAATATAAATTTAATGCTGCGTAAGCATTGTCATGTGCATAACGACCATTCAACTAATGACTATAATGTTCATATAATACACATCTCAAAGTCCAATGAGTTAATATAATAACCCAATAATCACCTAACTATTTGGGCTATAATATGACTATAATCAAATAATTAATACAAACAAATTTGGTACTAGAGGTAAGCATTAGGTGCCATCTCTTATCTAAATTAATAATTATAATTTTAATAATTTAATAAATAATTTAGAACATTCTGAAAGAAATAACTGATCCAGGGTGGGGCTTGAACCCGCAGCCTCAATTGTCGTGTGGTGCGCTACCAATTGTCTAACAGGACCTGTCAGGCCCTATTAATTAAATTTGGAGTACTTTTGATTAATACATTGCAGCCTTCATCAGAAATGTTTATTTCATTTTGAACATTTGTAATGAAGGTTGCAATGTTGCAATCAAAAGTACTTAAAAGTTTAACTTTGTTCATTTATATGTTTATGTGATTTTTAACATCCACTTCAAATTATGGCATTTCCTGAATTTCTGGTATACACATCTACTAATTTTCATTACATGTTTAATCCAAAAACATTTAGATCTTTAAATGCTTTGGTTTGTGCCTAGATATATTAATTTCTATTCGATTGTTATCTTTATGGTGTTAAAAAATAAATATGTTTGTTTTGAACTCCATTTTCAGGAGTACTTTCAATGATGAAGCATATTAGTCTTCTTCAGGTAAGACAGAAAAAAAAAATAGAATAAACCAATCTTAAAATTTAATATGTAATATGAAATTTTTATAACGTTCTAGAATAATAAGATTTCATATTACATACTAAATTTTAAAAATGATTAATTCTATTCCTTTTTTTCTGTCTTACCTGATAAAGACAATTATGCTTTATCATTGAAAATACTCAAATATATTTTTCATCTTTTAACACCACACAGTATTTTATTTCTATTTGATTTTAGATCTTATTTTATTGTTATATTATTTCATTATACATTATTTTTCTGTTACCATTGATTTATTTACCATAGTTTAAGATCTGTAAAAATAATCATTTAAATTTTTGTATTATGTTCCATTTACTTAATTTTGTTAAATTTCTAAAGTATCACGTGCATAAAGATTTTCTAGAAAGCTAAAGTTTTTCATTTTAACTTGATGATAATTTCTTAAACCATTAAAAATGTTTATTTACATAAACTGCTAAAGAATGAAGGTTTCTATTAG
>NW_019387394.1:0-11333 GCF_000671375.1 Centruroides sculpturatus | reverse complement strand
TTTTATTTTAATTACAAGTTTTAAATAAGTAGAAAATGCGGTAATTAATTACATTTTATAAAAGAAAGAGAAACAACTTAAAACTCCGTTATAATACTTAAATTTTTGCATCTTTTAGATTTATATTTAAATTTTCTTACATTCAAATTACATTAAAGTTATTTATTTTTCTAAACTTTTAATAAAAACAAAATTACATTTTCAATATATTTTCAGATCAAATATTTCTTGTATATAACAAAGTCATATACGTCGTACATTTTCAAGTAAAAATAAAATGAATATTTTTCAATAATTCCTGATCTTGTAATTATGCCATTTATGGGTAATGAATTTTTCATTATTGTTTGAAAGCCATAAAATTTCATGAAAAAACATACAGAAATTTCCTTTTTTTTATTAAGGTCTCCTTTAATTTAATCAGAGTTTCTTAAGTAGTGAGCCTCAAGCAATATAGAGAAGTTATACGCCATGTTTTCAGATTTAATCTACAGAAAATCTTGGTAAATATTAATCTACGTGTTGTATACTTTCTAAGTAATAACGAGTAAAAATTACAGTAATATCGTCACAATACCGGAATTTTTAATCATATTTTTAATTTATTTCATTTAAAATATACGCTCTCCACCACAAATTAGTAATGTCTCGCCCCTGTAAATCATACTTTTCCCGAAAGCAGCAGAGCCATGCTGGTCATCTATCTAACTCCAGTTTTACTTGATTTACTGGTTATCAATTTAAAAAATAATAAATATTTTTAGTCCATTAAAATCTAATTAATATCTGTTAATTAATAAGGTATACGCAATAATTTTCAAATTATTTAGGAAATTTCAAAATTTATAATATATATTGATATATTTGTATTTACTTTTTGAAAATTTTCGTAAATTTCAGTATTTCAACGCCGAACTTCATACATTCATAGTTAAATAATTATATAAGGACGTATAAGTAACTAATCGAGACGTGATTCTATCAAAGACACATTAGAAAATTTAATTAGTTTTTCCTGAAAGACACTCACTAACTTAAAATCATTCGGAGTAATTTGTTTGCGCAAACATGTGCCAAATCAAATAGAACTGATTTTATTTTAATTACAAGTTTTAAATAAGTAGAAAATGCGGTAATTAATTACATTTTATAAAAGAAAGAGAAACAACTTAATACTCAATTTCTCTCTCCATACAGTAACTCAGTTCTTATCATGTCACCAACAGACAGAACGCTTCTGTATATTTTCTTGCCAACTGTGTATGACAGCTCTCANCATGATGAAAAAATTTGTAAACAAAATGGTTGCGTTCAAATCATTGTAATCCGCAATGTTTAAATCGAGGGCATTCTGCATGACATGCAACAGCGTAGTGACTGCTAACGGTATCTCGACTGCCAAAAACACAGTCACTACGACAATTAACATTAAAGTAGTACAATTACTATCTCTTAATTTCTTACATTCGCTTTTACGATTCTCGTTGAACAATCTTTCACGTTTTCTCTGCGCTTCTTTAAGGGCTTTCAATAGAAGCACGTTGAGGACGACCAAAGCTGTACAGGGACCAATGTGTACAAACACTATGCGAAAACCGTAATAAAACGTAAAATATGCATTTTCTGTAACAAATTCTCTCACCCATCGCGCCGTTTGAAAGCCGCACCGCCAATGAAATTCACCATTTACGGGGAATTTTATGGAACAGTATTCTCTATCGAAGAAGCGAGTTGATTGATGAAACAGAGAAAATATAAACACCCAAACCATGGCTCTTAGAACTTTGGGCACTTGGCACCAAGTACGAGCCGTAGTCGGATGACATACGTAAATATATCTTTGTACAGCCAACAATAACGTTAACCATATAGAAGCCGTATGAAAGAAACTGGGTAAAATTTCAATCATGCAATGATAAGCGTAACAGGCAGATGGTGGATATAGAACCTTTGCGTGATTTCCTAGTGTATACATGTAAAAATACCAAGGTGCAGGAAATAACAGTGTTAACATATCGGAAATTGCCATGGCCAAGAGTACTAAATTAGTCGGTGTCCTCATGTGCCTCTGCGATAACACCACGACTATTAAGGTGTTGGCAACGATCGTCACTAGAAGCAAAAACGGCATGATGTAACCAAACAAAGGCATAGCGTAACGGAATGGCAAGTCCCGCGAAACATTAACCAGATTAAAAGGTGTATTTAGATAATATGATGATTCCTCTGATATGTTTGTGCTATTGATGCTATCATCAAATGATACTATGTGTTCGGTGATTATTTCTGTAGTTGTTTCCGACTCCATCTTCTTCTGTTTCGTATGTGCTGTAGTAGACGATAGGTCACCGAATATTCAAGCAAACTAACTGATATTGAAAATGCCAACAAAAAAACTCCTGGTTCATTATCGGCAATCAAGCGCTTCACTTTGATTTTTCTTCGCTTGATTATAAACACCTGAAAAATAAACATTTCTCTTGTTATATAATAAAATTAGCATAAGAATTTTAAAATTTAAATAACTTATAATACAATATATGTCATTTCAATTATGAGTTATTGTAGCGAATCCATTTGGCCGTCGGTTGAAATGAATATATAAATTTCTATATTGTAGAGAACATGAAAAATTTATGAAGAAAATATATTTAGCATTTATATCAAGAAATTTGCAAATGTTTCGAGTATTTACTAATAAAAATTCCTAATTTAAAAACATAAATAAAAAAACTTATACAGCAATTTTTAATACATAACCATCCACTCCGCTGTGTGGACTTGTGATGCGAAAATGACAAATGCCCACCAGTGGCCGAATCGATAAAACTACTGTAGACTGGTCGCGGTTCGAACCTCACCAAAGGATTAGCCACGTGGAGGATCCTGAGTTTTATTACTCCTACGTAGGATCAAACGAGATGCCTCCCAGGAGAATTTTCTGTAGGAAAATGGCACCTATTTATGTGTTAGATACGTGAAGAAAACACCGAAAACTTTATGTGGCCGGTCTACAGATGAGCAAATCCGCGACCAACTACTAGTGTTCAGTGTTAATCTAATTTTCTTTTAAGAACACGAACTTGAAGCCATTAAATGTATTGTATTGTAAACTAATATTTTAAACAGAGAATACTTTTTAAAACAAGTTTTTCTCTGTATTTTAATCCTCCATCCCTCCCTACTCTACTTGTACACCCAATATTCTTCAACTCGTTAGTGTTCTGTGTAAATTGTTTATGCGAATTAACTAACTAAACTCCCATCAGTAGCCGAGTTAATAAAACCAATGAATATATGTAGTTTGACATGTGTCGTGACACTAAATCCTATTTATATGCTAGCCACGTGAATAAAATGCGGAAAACTTCACGTGACCAGTCTGTTGATCATTAGCATTCAGTAGTTTTGTCTGCTTGGCTACTGGTGGATCTAGAACATTGGAATTGATGGATAGTATGAAGTAGACTGTGCTTCACATTATATCGACAATGTTATAAAATATAAATGACTCCCATTCGAACAATCATCACAGTGATCCCAATCCACCAATTGAGAGATGGCATTCAGATTAGCTTCACTTAAAAATTTATTTATTTTATAACAACTTAATGCAATAAAGTAATTATATGTGGACGAGAAAGTTTGATATAATGAATAGTTTCAGGAAAAGAAAGAAACCTTCATTTGTACAAAGTAAACAGGCTATTTTCAGTGCCTTTAATGTAAATAGTATGGAGAGAATCTTATTACACTATCTTACAATTTGCAGCAACGGTATTCTTTTCTACTTCTCTAAAATTAAATCTGTGAATAATGCCTCTAGTTATAAGGGGAAAAAAAGGAAAAAATTATTAAAAAACCGCGTCAAAGTATTGATTGAAAGAACAACTTTCAAGAAAATTTTATTTAGTTTCCTGAATAATATTGATTAAGCATCTTATCTGTTGAAAAAAATAAATTTAATTATAGATTTAACTTGAAATTTTGTGAAAAGATTCCGCTTGATTGAATATTTGTCAATATATACTTTTTCTAACAAAAGTAATATTAGTAAATTTTTAAAAAATCCTAAAAAGATGTGATGTGTTGAAATTCATAAAATATTTTAAGTAATTGCTGTAATTTAATGTAATTAACCAGTTGAAAAAAATAAATTTAATTATAGATTTAACTTGAAATTTTGTGAAAAGATTCCGCTTGATTGAATATTTGTCAATATATACTTTTTCTAACAAAAGTAATATTAGTAAATTTTTAAAAAATCCTAAAAAGATGCAATGTGTTGAAATTCATAAAATATTTTAAGTAATTGCTGTAATTTAATGTAATTAACCAGTTGAAAAATTATATATTCTACATAATAACACAGAATTTCATGAAAAGTAATGTAATAATCATTAAATACGTTATCAAATAATGACATTTTATAGCCCATTAGTGGCGAGTGAATAGAATTACTAAAAATTGATCACGGGTTCGTACCTGACCGACAGGCTGGCCACGTGGAGTTTTCCGGGTTTTATTCACATGTCTAACAACTATAAAGTGGTCAGTTCACCACAGAAATCCTCACAAACCCGGCAGATCTCTCGTGTGTGAATTTCATGAAATTTTCGCGTAAGTATTTAAATCAATGAAATTTTTTGATTCTTCAATTTCTTTAAGAAAAGAAAATGTAAATACTTTATAAATTGTAGATTAATGGGATAAGTTAAAGCAACACCCGAGCGATCTGCCATGGAAGAAGACTCCCTTTTTAGGTGTTAGACACTTGAAGAAAATTCCACGTGGTTAGTCCACTGATAAGGTGCGAACCCACGACCAACCACCAGTGTTCGGTAGTGTTATTCACTCGGTCACTGGCGGAGTAAATAATTTAAATCAATTAAATTTGAAGTTTTTCAAATCTTCCTCACATTCAACTAACAAAGTAATCAAGTAAATTTAATGATTGATCGTCGAAATGATAATAAAATATCGATTTAAAGATAATTTATATTTAAATATTCTCTAATATCGATAATTTTACGACGTTCTAAATCATAAAATCCGAAATTTATTATTAAGAGCATTCATAATTTGAAGCCATTTCAATATAATGTACCGATAATAAAATGGATGGTTGGAGAAGATTTGAATCATAACGAAGGAATTGGTTGTTTAAACGCTTATACATTCATTAATTTCAAAATATCTTCCAAAAATAATAATAATAACTACTAATTCTTGTTGGAGACAGGGTTAATGCTCTGGTGTCATGTCAAAATCTAAAGTTATAAGAGAAATAGTCTGATAAATAACATAATAATAACGATACATATCATAACAACCGTATAACTATGTAATAAAGTTATCAGAATAACCATTAGATATGAAAGTAACTAGAATTCTTCGTACAGAACATTGATAATAAACAGAAAACAAAATAATTCATATACAAAATATCGGTTAAAGCACCCCATAAAAATATTTTATTACACCCAGCCCTGTTTGAACAGTAATTTAAATTTAATAATATAAAATAAAAGTTATAAAAGTAAAGAAAATTTTTCTAATTTTTGTTTTTTCGCTTAAAGATTGCTAAAAGTTTATCGCTGAAATGATCATTCTTTCCTTAACTGGGAGAAAATATCCGAAAACGAAAGAATCTGTGACCATTTCCAACAACACAATTGAAAAATTGGATTATTTTAAGACAGCAAATGTGAACGTTTTGACAGACCAAAGTGAAGCAAAACCTAATAAAAACTTACTCAGTAAATCAAAGGAAACACTTTATTTTGTTTAATACTTGTCCAGGGATTTGATAAAAATAAGTTAAATTTTTTTTTCTGGCGAGGAAAACACCTTTTCTTTTAATTCTGTAAGTTATAAAAAGTATTTTTAAAAGTTTATTTTAAAGTATTAATTTTTTTTTTGTTTTTCAACGAGCAATTGTTTATCGTGACATCGTCACAATGCCAGGATGCAACTTTTAATAATATTTTTTAAAACTTATTTAATGTAAAATATATGCTCCACACCTCAAATTAGTAATGACTCGCCCCTGTACATCAGATTTTTCCTGCTAGCAAAAGAGTCGTGCCGATCATCGTTCTCGAAATCGAGGAAGGACAGACAGATAAACGTCAGTGACGATAATGGGTATTTAATAATACAAATTTAGTCACATTTGTATGGTGACATTTCAAGTCACTCGGAAGACATTTCTGTAAAAACAAAAATTGCACCAAAATTCGCCACTTTGGCATTTTTGGCTCTGTAAGCTACAACTATTTTATTTGTACAAAACACACGTCCCATGAAAAAAATCTTGTCGCAGGAGTTACTACTTAAGTCTTTATTCTTTTCTTTGTTTTCGTGTCGCAAACGTAATGCTACTAATTGATGCTTTTGTTAGGAATTTGAATATTTTAACTTATTTCTAACATCTTAACTACGATATCCACTACCGAACACTGAGTTGATCGAGGGTTCGTGCCTGACCGTGTAGAATTTTACGGGATTTCTTCACGTGTCTAGCATCTTAATAGAAGCCAATTCCCTCATAAAAGTTTTGCTTTTTTGGCGGATCGCCCGTGTGTCGCATTGCCTTATCCCACTAATCCAATGTAATTCTTAACTACTCGCTCGTGCCTTTATTAAATTTACACTTAACTGTTTGATTTTTCTTTTACCCGTGTCTTCGTATTAAAAAACGTTAGTGAAATCAATGAAATAAGGAAAATTTGCACTTAGTTTTTGATTTCTCTTATCACTTAAGAAATTCCCCAGGATAACAATCAGGTATCGAGTAGAGATTTCCCTGTTTCCTCTTATAACCTTTGTAAATTGCTACGTATTATATAACAAAGTAGTACAGTCAATAATACATTTAATATTGCAGGAATGCTTTCCTTTTGTGCATCACGCACCAAGAATAATTCTTTAAATAAATTGTTAATACATATTTTAATTTTGTAACAAATCAATTCTTATATCTAATTATGGAATAAATATATCTTACAATTTTTAGAAGAAAAATAGGATGGATCTTTGATTTTTTACACTAAAAAAATATAAAATTACAAATTCTTTCCTACCATTTCTCTATAAAATACAATTAGTTGAAATTTTTAGCTCTGATATGCATGAACTATCCATTAGTTAAGTCAATAATAAATTGTAATTAAAACTATTTAATTTATGTTAAAGAAGATAGATCAAGCCATGCATGCTTTCCACCCTAAAGAACAGCATCCAGTGAAACGTTGCGAAGTATTCGTCGATGTAAACAGTCGAGGTACAACGAATATCTTTCAGACTACTTAAAATTGTTCAGTTTTTATGAAAATTAATTTAAAAATACACATTAATAACCCATTTTATGTAGTTTATAAGTTAGTTTTTATGTAGTTTACTTTGGTAGATAAGTAATCTAATGCTGTATAGCAACGTTGTTTACACTTATAATCAGCATACATCATATATGCTAATTATATAGAACGTGCATATTTATAAACAGTTTTATTGTTAATTATAATTAAATTTTAAAGGAGAATTTTCGTGTACTAAATCGAGTTTTAGTTGACATTTAACTAAGAAAATCTCACTGAGCATACGCTACCTGAAGCAATGTAATTAAGTCTTTCATCTGTTCATTATCAGAAATATCTTTCATGAGGAACTATTCTACTGTAATTGGGCAATTATGACTGTTATTAAGAATGTCTGGAAGATCAATAACGGAAAAAAAACAAAACTGTATTAACTATAGTCATCAATACCTTACCGCTCTGAGGGATCCGGGATCGAGCTCGGTTGGTCAAAAAACCCCAAGAATTTTTGGACCTCTTTCCTCACCACCCAGCCACTCCATTGGGCTTGACCAAACTCGTAACGGGTTCGATTAAAAATGACCCTCTTGGTGTCTTGAGGGGGTAATAATTTATCAGAAAAATTGAGATTATATGAAATTTAGTCGATATTTTGGCCCATAGTGGACGAGTAGATAACACCACGCTCATGGAGTTTTCTGGTTTTTCTTCACGTCTGTAGCACCTAAATAGAGACTAGTTTCTTCATAGAATAGGGAGTTAGGGCCTAAATAGGACCAGTTTCCTCATTCGATCTGCCGAGGGGATCTCGCACGTTGCCTCGTACAAATAAACAAACGTTAATCGATCATCATTTAGAATATATTGCAGTTGCAGGGCATACAACCTATTTATTTCATATTTTACATGATATACAATCGTATAATTAATTTAAAAGAGAACGGAGAAGTTTCAGAAACCTTAAGTTGATGTACAAAATGCGTGCAACATCATATTAATGTACCGCAAAATATTAGTTTTGAAGCAATTACAAAGTATGTAATTATAAATTTCCGGCAAGAGCACACAATACGAAGTTGATACGAGGTTAAGCAACCCCGCGATAACGTTTGCGTGTATGAAAACTGCAATATTGCCATTTAAAGTGTGTGCGGTCTGTCGAAAAATCTTATTTTAAACAAAGCCCATTCCACAATAAGTTAAGTTTTAGAATTGTAACTTCAATCAACGTGATTTACGTATTAATCAGCACGTATAAATGCATTTATTTATTATTTTTTTCTAGTTTATTTTAATTGTATGGAATTGTTACGACAAATATTTATGTTCTTTCGTATGATATGTAGGGTGGTCCATAAATTAGTTAACCAAGACTTTTACTCGACGTATTATAATGCCGTAAATTGTTTATTGAATTTTATTTTAAACATTTTGAACTTTCTTCACCTGTCTAACACTTAAATGGGATCATTTTCCTATAGAAAGTCCTCCCAGGAGGCACACCCCTTGGCAAATAGCCTATGTGTTGTGTTGTCTTACCTACGAATCCAAAAATTCCAATATATTTACAGAAAGGTTTACCTTATTGCACAGTGATTATAAATTATATAATATGATATATGTAAGTGCCATTTACTGAATGCTTTCCTTCCATTCATGGCAAACATCCGATGTATGTGCACACAGTCGTGACAGATGTGTCCATTCGGGTGTCCTTTGTGTGTTCTGTTTGAATGACCCTGTATTTATTTGCGTGTAATATACTGTATATAATATAATTATTTTATTTCCAATATATATAAAGACATTTTACAGCATCCTCGGTCCAGACTCTTAGCAAAGCTTGTATTTTAAGTTATATGCCTTATACACATCTATATATCTATATACTATTCAGGCATATATTATGTATATAATAGTAGCTCTACATCGATATATATATAAATATATATATAAACCTCAATGTATTGCCACTATTTGTTCTTTAAAGTTGGCATTAAAAATCGAGCACGGAGCTATACTAAAGAACCTCAAACAATAAGAATTATGTAGTAATGAGGGGTATTATTAATAATTAAATTTCAATAATATTTAACAGTAATTTAATAAAAATAAAATTGAAATTATCAAAAAAATATTCAATAGAAGTGTTAAATTCTAATGAATAGAAAGAATTTTGTTGAAACAAGTAGCTATAAAAGTGGAAGGAAAATTGAAATCCACAAATTCTTTTCGGGCTTAAGACCTTGACAATTTTCAACTACCTTAAACAAAATTTTATTCAGTTGGAAATGGGTTTTCTTACAGGAAATTCTTTTACAACATTTTATAAAACTCCCGAAAATAGTCTTGTACTTAAATTATCGACCAATTAATAGTTAAATATATTAAAAATACATGTCAATATAATTAGAACAGGATTAAAAGCTTTCTTCACCCCCTATTATCTGTATTTGTGTTCTCTATTGTCTTGTATATATGAAAATAAAAGAAATATAAAGGTAACACAACACTTGGGCGAACTATCAAGAAAGATCTCTTATGGACACGTGGTCAGATACGAACCCGCGACTACAAGTGTTCGGTGTTTTATCCACTTCGCCAATAGTGACCACTTTTATACCGATAAAACTCAAATACTACTACAGAATAACGTTTTTTAAAGTAAATTTTCATTCAATAATGGGATGAAACTTTCTTGTAAGATTTATTTCACTAGTTTTGATAATTATTTTTCACGTATAATGTGTCCTTTGTGTTCCTCCAGTCTTATCCTTTAGTATTTTATTTATAACCTTAATATAATTTAATATATCATCTGTATGGAGATTCATTTTCGGCTTATGGACTAGATCTCTATTACAGAACAAAACGGTAGATCTAATTTGTAAGTCAAATCATTACCTAGAAAAGTTTCTGGTAATTTTCTATGTAATTTATTACAGAATGTATTTTCTAGCTTTGATCTTTTGCTTTATCTTGTCTTTAATAACGACAAATGTGAAGATAATAAATACATAATCCCTGATTAAAGCTCGGATGGAAGATAAAAGGGATAAAAGTTTATAGTGATAAGAAGAGCGTGGAAACAATAGATTTATAAATAAAATTTGAAAAAGTTTCGAGTCCTTTTAAACTTTGAGCGGTAGAAAATTTATTGACTAATTATCTTCTTAAGAGAAAGCGAAGGAATCTTAGATACAGACTTTGTTATAGAATGGAAAGTAATTAAAGGACTAAGATAATTGCAAATAAAACTTTTCTTTTGCCTTCTTTCTCGATGTTTAATTATCTAAAATATAGAAGATTGTTGTGATTTACTTTTATGCACTTTTTTTTTCTTTTTAAATCTTCTCATAAGTAAAACAATATTCAGGTAAAAATAAATATAATTTCAGGCATTTGATGATCATTTCCTGTCTCGATACATTATATTTTATTGACCAAAAGCAATAAGTTGTAGTTATTATGCCATAAAGTATTTAATGAGTTTGTATAGAACTTTAATCGTAAAGAATTATAAAATATTATTCCGAATTTATTTCTTTAAAGATGATTCATTATTCTAATGCATTTTACTGATTATTTCATGAGGGTGGCCTGTCCTCTCCTTCACTTAAAACCACAAAAAAAGTGGTAGTTGGTAGTGTGTTCGCGCCCGACCGAAAGCCTCATAAAGTTTTCTGCTTGTATTCTACGAGTGTCTGCACTTAAAGACTGGAAATCTATATAATATAAAGTAAAAAATTAATAAAACAATTAAACATAAACTATAGCCACTCTGTATTGTTTAATTATACAGTAATTATATAATGTTAGCTGAAGAAGTTAGCAATGAGAGTGAAAAAAGGACGTGTAATAAGTAATAAAAACATATTATCAACTTTAATGACTCATTTATTCTCACTAAATTCTGGAAATAAGGTAGCGATCGATAAACAGGAAAGGTTTATTGGTAGGTTATGACTTATATATAGGTTAGTACTATTATAAACTCGGTTTATAATAGTCATT
>NW_019387393.1:0-11392 GCF_000671375.1 Centruroides sculpturatus | reverse complement strand
ATTAATAAATATATAAAATCATGCAAAAACTTTTACTTTAGTTTTTCATCAATATTTATTTCCAATGGAGTTGGTTTGTTCTTAACACGATTAACATCATTGTGTAATCCTTCAAGCAGAAAATGCAAAAATTCTTGTGCATCATGCTGGCTGAAATTAGAACAGAATAACTGAATTATAATGAATATGCATGTTTAAAATGCTTAATAACTGTGTATAAAAAACCTAAAAAAGTTTCTTAGCACATTTAAATTCATTACATTTTGTTACACAATAAAGTCAATGTCAACATACTTAATAATAGGTTTGACTATTAAAAATATATTAAATTCACAAACTTACTAATCGAGAAATAAAAAATATACAAATATGAATTATTGAAGTATTTTTTAAAACTATACATAATACAAAATCAATATTAAACAACAAATATTCATGTATTCATCACACTATTAATATTATCCCTAATTCATATTAATTTTATCAGTGTAAAAGCAAACACTGTTTAGATAAACAAAGAACACAATCTTAGATTGTATTTTTTATCTAGCTTATGAACAAGCTACCATCTACTTCATTACAATCTTAATAGATGTTATTCACTAAATCAAAGGGCTTTTTAATTATTTCAACAACACAATGCAATTGCAATCATAATTTTTTTAAAAATTAAAATCAACACTGATACAAAGTAAAAAAATCATCCTAAGATATACATAAGAATTTTTATCTTCCTTATTCATTGCAAAACTGATTACCTAATGGCATATTTAAAGTATAGTAAGACCCTGCTTAATACGCAGGATATGTTCCTTGACAACAAAGTGCTAAATGAAACAGCATTAAACAAAGTTATTTTAACACAGAGTAAATAGGGAAAGGGGACACATGACCAAAAATAAACAGATTTTACTTTAATTTTAAGTTTATTTATATTAATTTGCATAATAACATATGTTAAATAACACAAACGTATGCACACAGAAATGTAAAGTTCATTTTTCATGATGAAGGTCCTGGTTCTTCTGAAATTCTTGTTTTTTGCAATAAATTTGCATTAATAAATATGCAAAAAAAATATTCAAATTCAAATAATTACTAAATTAGTAAGATAAAATTTTGTTTTTCATAAACTGATAACAGTAATTTGAAAAATTATGATGCAATTCATTTAATATAATTTTTAAGATAATTTGTTAGTATTAAACTTTTAGATATTAACAACATTTGATTTTGAAAACTAAAAGGTTATATCATCATCACTATATCAAGCATTAATTAAAAATTTTTAAATTTAAAAATAATAAAACAGGTTTATACATGAGATTTATGTCTTATTTAATGATTACTTACTTATGTCCTGTAAAACGAGGAGAAAACTTTTGTATTTGTCCTTTCAATTCTTGAGGACTTACTGGTTCATCATTTTTCCACATATGTTGTACAAGATTTGCAAAAGCTATTTAAAAATTGTTATAATAAAAATTTCATATCAATAACATTTTTGAAATATCTAATATAGATACTAATAAGTTTTTTCATTGTTATTAAACAAGTTTGTTGACTAGAAAACTAATTATTTTAGTTTCTTTAATGAAGTTTACATTCAAAAATAATTACATAAAATGAAATCTATCTTCAGAGAAAAAAGTGTATTCAATAATATTTTATTTTTAATAAAAAAAAAATTTTGGTTTAGGTATATAAAATTGTTTTGATAGAATAAATTTGGACAATTTACAAGAAAAAATAAATTAATTGAATGAAATATTATAAGTTAAAAAATAAATTCAGACAAAAATATTCTAAGTAACTCATATATCATTATGAAGAATAAAACACAAATTATAGTGAGATTATTGCAAGGCCACATCATAAATTTAAATTTTTCTTTTGTATATCTTCTGAAGAAAATTCACTTAAGCTGGATATTCTATGATAAACTGAAGGATATTTTCAAACAAGATATACCAATGAGACTAGAAAAAAATATTTTACTAGAAATGATACAAAACTAAATTTACCAATACGATCTGATCCAATATTTGCTTCTGTCCATACTCTACTGGTATTGGTGATAAGTGAAAGCCTGAAAGCTCATTGATTTAGAAAACATTCACTTTGTTCACTAATCATTTAAATTCAAACATAAAGAAATAAATATTTACAAATTGATTCATGGGGTCCCTTCAGACTAGGGTGGCTTTATTCTAGCCCTATTTTTAAGAAAAAATTCAAACACACATTGAATAGATTTACAATAGTTTAGAAAAATCATCAGATTGAAAAAAATAGTTGCCAAATCACCAACTGGCTTGAGATATTGCCAGACCTGGCAACACTGTACATAGATTAAATGTCCATCACAAAATCATGTCCTGCTGTCCACAAAGCAGCACTCCCACCAAGTTGCTGCTGACAAAAAGCAACAACAGTCATACTTCATGTGGCAATAGGTGGTGAATCACATATGGATAGGATACTTTGTCTATCATGAATTAGTTTTACAGCATAGTATGCTCACTGCAATGTTTGAATGCCTGCCATTTTAAAACAATGTGAAGAAATGTGTATACAAAACATCTACTGAAACCTGATGCTAAGTAAATAGACACCCACAATTGCTGTAAATAATTGGACTATAATTTAGAAAATTCCAAATTATAGCTCAATTATTTACAGCAATCGTGGGTGTCTAAGAATGTGTATTGAAAAAAATCAGAGCATCAGTTTGGGATTGGAAACATTCTGATATGCTGATATAACAGCATTGGATTGATATTGGTACTGACATAACTCTACATCTAACCAATACATACTTCCAGTCTCAACACATGAAACAAACTTGGAGCATAAACAACAGCTGCCACCTTACACTAGTGTTTGTGGAATTCATAACAATGTTATTCCAGAGGAGATAACCCCCTGTAAAAGTTTCCAGGATATCTCTTGATGAAGATCTTTTGAACACTATTGTTCAGGAAACAGATACCAACAGCAAGAGAGGCTGAAAAAAAGGGCAGGTAATCTGTCGTAACATTCCAATCATGTGACTTGAAAACTTGTGATTGCTGATGACCTAAAGATATTTTTTGGAATCATACTTTATGTAACCATTTCATCTAAATCAAAATTTTGAGATTATTGAAGTACAAGTGTGTTCCACCAATCTTCTTTTATCAACTATGTACAAATGTCAAGAGATCGATTTTCTTTTATATTGTCATTCTTTCATGTTACTGACAATGAAACTACAATACTGAGAGGAAATCAGGACTTCAGTCCTCTCCACAAAGTTTGTGTAATAGTGGAGAACACAGTTTCCAAATAGTGAAAACCAAATTTCAGACTATTTTCCAGGAAAGAAATTCATGAGAGACAAAGCTAATCTGTTGGTGATGCATCTTTGTGAACCATATAAGAACCATAGACACTGCATATTCATACACAGCTGGTTCTCCAGTCCCCAATTATTCGAATTGCTTTGGCACTGGCAAACAGTAGCAACCAGGGTACAGTGACATTCAACTGATGTGATCTTCCAAATGGTTGCTTTTGCATCTGAACTGATGAAGGGAAAATGAATAGCCAAAAGAAAAGGTGCCACATTGGCTATAAAATGGAAAGATGTGCATGATGTCATGATGTGTGCAATTTGTCTACTGGACATCACAATGAGATAGTCAAAACACGGGCTAACAAGAAAAAATGAAGCCATCATCTGTCTTGGAATATACTAGTATAAGACAAGTGTCAACAAGGCAGATCAAGTACTGTCCTACTGCAGCTTACAGCAGTAAATAGTAAAATGGTGGCACAAGCTCTTCTTTTATTTACTCAATTTGGCACTTCATAATTCAAGAATTATTTATGAAAATCTTTCTGGTTGCAAGATTATGACTAATTTTTTAGAAGATTCTCTTGGTCTGGTGAAAGAAGTTATTCAAGAGACACCAAAAATTCCTTCTGCTTACCCTTCAGCAGCAGCCAGAAAAATTAGTAGAATGTCATTTCATTGAGAGGATTCTGGCTCAACCTACTGTTCAACACCACTACAAAGTCTGCATTAAGAAAAATATCACGAAAAATACAACATACTATTGTGTTGAATGCAATATTAGACCTTGAACCAATGTTTCCAACTGTACCATACAGAAGAAAACTTTTGAGAATAATAAATTGTTTACTTATGAAAATAATAGGTGTAGCTAATTAATACTGCAATTACTTTCTACTTTATTCACTACTTCTTAGATAAAAATAGGAAATAATTGCATAAAATAAAGCTTTTTGGAAGCAAATATATCCATTTGTATCCCAATTATTGTCTTGGAACCCCTCAGGATTTCATCACTCATGACTACTCCTCAGGATCTGATAATATGCATCAATTTTAGACCAGAGTAAAAGATGTTAATCATTCAGAAAGTAAATATTTGTATAGTGAATGATATTAGTATATTGTATTAAGTGGACTTCCAATCAACAGTAATCATGTTGCCAAGTTGGTTGATTACCACTAAATTTAGTGGGAAATTTAGCAAGAGTTGGTAGGAAATTTTGGGGACTGATTTTTATATTTATATAGTATTGTGTTATACTCCTGTAATCAAAAAATATTGGGAATGGTTCAATAAAATGCAAGATTTGAATTTATTTCGACCCCTTCAAAGTAATTCCCTCCACACTGCAATGCACCTACGCCAATGTTTTTTCCAATCCTCAAAACATGGTTTAAAATCGTTTTTGTGAAACTCCTTCAGGACTCATAGCAAATTTTGTTTTATGGCATAAATCAACTCAAAATGACTAAGAAGCAAAAATTTACTTGAGGAAACAAGAAGTCACACAGTATCATATCAGATGAATATGGAGCTTGTGGAACAATATTTGTATAAAATTTATGAACAGCAAGAGCTGATGAGCAAGTCCATTATCATGGTGCAAAATCCATAAATTTTCTCACCACAAATCAGGTTGGTTTTCTACAAATTTCTTCACATAATCAACACAAAACACTTAAATATTCTTTGTTGATAGTTTGGCCAGTCACAAGGAATTCATGATACACAACAACACAATTATTATAGGAAATAGTCAACATGATCTTGATTTTTGATTGACTTTGATGTGGTCTTTTTAGTCTTTCTTTACCTTTTGAGTGCCATTCACTTGATTGTTGAGCTGTTTTGGTATCAAAAGCGAAGACCCATGTTTCATCATGCATAATGATGCATTTTAAAAATGATTTGCCTCAAGAAAACATTTCCTTGACCACTTGAACACAATGCTATTTTTGGAACAACTTGAGAAGTGATATGCCACAATCTTTTAAAATTGCTTGACAAGATCCAAATGATACTGGAACATGTTCAATGATGTCCCAAATGACCTGAATGACATGTTGTTCATCAGCTGAAGTGAGTGGTCTATCAGAGCATGGTTTGTCTTCAATACATTCTCTGCCTTCCTTGAATATCTTGTACTGTACCACTAAAACTGTTGTCTTTGTTAGACTATTCACACCAAAAGCTTTTTGTAACATTTCCGACATTTTTTTATAGCAGTAATTCCATTATGAAAACAAACTTTAATGAACTTTCTTTGCATGATTACATTAGATATTTTGAAAAATTGCCAACACAAAAATTCTTTACAAAAAGAAAAAAAAGCATTTATTCAAAATGAAAACAAATGATGACAGAGATTGTTGCTAGATGCTAATGAAAGTTGTACCAAGCAGCAGCAGCACCTTCTTGCAGGCATGCAGTTTAAATGAGCCATTCCCAATACTTTTTGATCACAGTAGTAAGTTATTGTACTTATTTCAGCAGTCTAACATGATAAACCTAACAATCTTTAATATTGTCCAAGCTCAAGTGATGAAGCTCAAGTTCAATATCATGAGGAAATGTTCAAATTTAATGGAAACTGAACTAGTGGGACACATGTCTATGGCTTGGCAACAGTGCTGATAATACCACAGAGTTGTTGTTGGACGTGGTGAACTAGCAAATGGCCAGGTTACAGAGATTATACTCTATAAATATTTTAAAATAATAAACTGTTTCAAAACAAAAATAAATTAAGCAGATTAATGGATATTAAGATATACTTCAGTATTTATCAACTTATTTACTTAACAAACTTTTAAATTACTTGAATATGCACACAAATACAAATATACAAAAAACATTTTATGTCTGTAAATGTATAAATGCATATATAATGTGCACACATGTAAAATATTTACATAAAATAAATATTCATGGTAATTCTAATCATAGTTTTAAAACATTCATTGACAAAAAAGTTATGCACCAAGAAGTCATTGGAATCATATGAAACTTTATTAGTGCAATGTAATGGCAATGATAAAAAGTGAATAGCAAGGGCATAATTTCTTTTGAAACAACAATATAATTTAAAAGGAATCTCTAGTACTTTGTGAGAGATCCTGGGCTATGAATCCTTAAAATTAATAAAATAATTTTCTAATGTATTAAATTAAAGCTAACAAAGGCAAGACTTTTAGGAGAAAACTGACAAGGAAGTAACTAGATAACATTTCCTTTCTAACAACACTTTTTCCTGAGATAGTTACTCATCCCCAGAAGCAAGAAAAAAAATCTGATTGGACAAAAAATAAAAAATAAAGCTCCATTCAATATTACCATTTTTGGAACGTTATTTCTCAGGAAACAAACAAAAATTATAAAAGGTCCACCAAAAAATCATACAGGTTGTCCAGTTTCTGGGAACCATCCAAGTCAGATGTCTAGTTCCTGTGGATTGTAATCTAATTCAAGCTAATAGTCCTGTTCAATTGTCATGATCCAACTGTCTATTAAGCACCTTGTCCGATCAAACTCTTCATAGTCTTACTCACAGTCTGAACTATAATAATTGCCATTTTCCCTTCTATTGATGTTTTCAAAATAAGTACCGACACTAGAAGACTTTTCCCAAAGACACCCTCTTCCTGTTGACAAGATAAATACCTACTCACAATCAATTGTGAACTCTCCCTCTCTCTCTTGTGATTAGGACCTAAATTATAAGATAGTCATAAGATATAAAAAGGATCTGTCAATAAACTGTTATTGTCAATAACTCAGCACTACATATAAGTTGATATAACATAACCTTCTAACTATACCATCTTGTTGGATAACTGTCAACTCTTGCACCTGGGAGTTACTGGTTTGTTAAGTTCTCAGTAACTAAGTCACGCTTTCTCATAACCTCCTGACCTATTGTCTCAAGTTCATCAGTTGAATATAACAAGAAACCGAAAAAGTTGGTCAGTCATCATCCAGTTTTACTATACACATCACCTCTGGCTCTTTCTCCTTCTCATTTACCTTAGTGAACTTTCCTGATCACCAACAGAATTAGTGAGTGTCATCCTTGGATTAACATAACCACCGAACACCTAATAGGACTATCTTGTCGAGTCCTCACCAAACTTTCCAACTCCGGTCAATGAGGTTGCTCCATTCTACAAAAAACTCACTATTATGAAAGGTATCTAGCACCATGCGCATATTTGTAAACTCTCTGTCTCTCTCTCAGCAGCCGCTAAGGCATGTATATAATTGTATATCACTCTTATCAGTCAGACTCCGGGATCCATGTATTTTTGTTTAAATTTTTTCCTAATTAAACTAGGTTGTTTCGTTATCCTAATCTCTGCGCGAGTCACTTCCGGTGTGCTGTCTCTCACTCCATCCTGCCCAATCGCCCACACATGCGGCTGCTCGCGTGACTGAATCAACACGCCGTCTCAGCTTCCGTGTCAATCGGGACACAGTGGAGTCAGTCCTGACAGGGCATCGAAGAGGTGTTGACCCTCCGGCGACATTTACATACCTATCTCAGACATTGCTATGTCAAGTTTTGCAGTAATGGGACAATTCTATCTGGGTGCATAAATTTTTTGTCAAATATGTGTAAATATCTAACTCACCTTTAATAACAGATCCTTTCATGGAACTTGCTGTATAATTAATGTCAACAAGATAATTTTTAGGCAGACAATAATCTAATAAAGGACCAGTATGAGCCAAGCATTGAAGAATTGAATTCATAAAACACTATTGAAAATATTAAAATAGATTAATAATAATGAATATTTTAGCAAAGATGGCTAATTAATAAATTATTACAATTATTTTATAAGTAAAATTTTAAATTAATTCAATTTATTCACATGTATATTTTAAAATTCTATTATATATTCAACCACCATTGAAATAAATTATTTTATAGTGATTTCATTTAAATTATTCAAACAGGAGTATTTTTACATACAATAATTATTGTAATGAAACATTTACATGAAATTTGTAATCATTTTATGTTTAACTTATAACACACTTTTATTGTTATTGAATTTTAATTTTTACAAGTGAATGTTTCTAAAAAACATTTATCATATATGATTAACTATCCCAATATCATTATATGATATATTAAAAGTAATCTTTATTATAGCAACATTAAAATAATTGTTTAAATATAAAATACAGTAAAATCTCACTTAATTGGTCAACATTAGAGTACAATTTCAGGCCAAATAAGTGAGATGGTCACCTACATTGGAAAAAACTGACATACAAAACTGTAATTAGAACACTGTTATAAGTTTAATACAGATTATAAAAAGAAAAAAAATTCATATAATATTGTAATGTACATCTTTTGCAATTTGCAATATACAATAATCCAAACTTTCATACAGGTTAATGTATTAACACTGAATAATACTTGTAGAGAATAATATAATATTTAGGTTGCGGAAAAAGAAATCCATTATTTTTACGTTCATTTCAAGTTTTTATTTAACATGGTTTCGGTTGTTCGACTTGGATCAAATATGCACCGTTTTGTTTTATAATTTGTTGCCATTTTAAAGGTAACTTCATAATTCCTCTCTCGTAGAAGCCCTGGTCCCTATTGGCGAAAAACTTGACTAAGTGATTTTCACGATCCTCTCTTGATGCCAATTTCTTATCACCGAGGAAATTTTGTAATNACGATCGTTTTCGCACAATATTGCCATATGTAACCCATTTCTCATCCCCAGTCACCATCCGTTTAAGAAATGGGTCGATTTCGTTCCGTTTGGCCAAGGCTTCGCAGATGGAAATTTGATCCATCATGTTTTTTTCTGTTAATTCGTGTGGCACCCAAACATCAAGCTTCTTTTTGAATCCAGCTTTATGCAGATGGTTTAAAACTGTTTTGTGGTCAATCTTTAGCTCCTGGGCAATGCTACGAGTGCTAACGTGCCGGTTTACTTCTATCATTTCCACGATTTTATCAACATTTTCGACAACGGGCCTACCTGTGCGAGGTGCATCTTTAACATCAAAATTACCAGAACGAAACCGACAAAACCCCAAAATTGCACATAATTGGCTGTGACAGTATCAGGACCATAAACACCATTCACAATTTCAGCTGCCTGGCTTGCATTTTCGCCTTTATTGAAGCAAAATTGTAAAACATACCTAATTTTCTCTTTGTTAACTTTCATCTTTTACACCCTATAACTCACAACTGAATTGACCAATCGAAAAACTGTAAAAGAATTTTTTTAGTACAGAATGTTACTTTTCCAATAAGCATAAGTCTGAACTTGTGTCATCAATATTTTATGAGATATGTATTACTACAGCCATCTAGTGAAAAAATAATGGATTTCTTTTTCCCCAATCTTAATAATGTCGAAGGATAAGAGTGACCAAACAGAGTGAATTATTACGAAATTTCTAACCAGGGTCTATATTTATACAAAAAAATTCTTCAAAAATACCCCTCGGATGTGGTTAAAAATCGGTACAAACGACTGCTATCTAAGCAAAGATGCCGTAGATACGTACTAATCAAAGACACGGGTTTGAGGAATTATTTTAGAAACTACCGGGATATTTTATTGTTTATGAAGTATTTTAAGGTGAAACGGGAATATCTTGGATAAAACGAGATGTAAGTAAATGCGGTTCTACCGTCGACCGCCGGATAAATCGTGTTGTAAAGGAATAGAGGGAAAATTTGTTATCGGTAATCATCTGGAAGTAAAGACGAGAAAAAACATTCCAATGTCGATACGGTACGTCAGTTTACGAGAACAATATCAACTTACATAATCCTATCTGTTGTAGCGAAGGAAAATTTAACCGAAATCATTCGATTATTGAATATTAATTAACTGGTAGAGTATAAATATTTACGTAATACGTAACCGGTTGCGCGTTAATCACGTTTATTTGAGAATAAATTCAATTTTGAGTTTCGACCACCGGTGGGCCGATCCGCTTCACCGGCCAGCTACGTCGAATAAAATTAGAAAATATCATTTATCCACCAGCCAATTCGATTATCAACTAGACGAATTCTACCGGAAAGATACCAAATCTCTTCTCCAATTTCAATCAGTTCTATCGTGTTCCTTTTTCGGTTATCCAGTTTGGTGAAATTTTCCTCATTGGCCATGCACGACCAGGACGGAGCAACCAATCTTCTAGAGTAATTAAGAACTTGGAATTCCGAGTCGAGTAATCTCTACCGTACGATAATCTTAATACACCATTCAGTCGCGTGTTTCTCTTCATTCCGTCTTGTGAGAAATTTCATGGAAATCGCGTTAAGTCTCTCTTTTACTTTTTCTACATTATAAGAAAAAGGTCAGATCCTATTTACGAGGCGCAACCTTATGGCAGGCTGTCGAGTCGACCGAGTCCAGATAGCATTTTTGTGTTTCGGATGAGTGAGTACGAATCTGTATTAAACATTCTTTTTTGTTAACTTTAACCGTTCGTCTACTTACGTAAGAATCGCTTATATAATTATATATAAATTATGGTAGATTAAATAAAATCCTCAATTAATTTCCAGTTGGTGTAAACATTCCGTTGTTATAAATTTATAAAATATAACAGTACAGTTTATGTAAATATACCGTATAAATATAAAATTTTTTATTGTTATAGAATATCTTATACTGTATATATATATACGACGGTCCGGAAGTCGATTAACTGCGTTTTTGTAAGAAATTCGGCGGTTTTTGCCAGAAAGTCGGCAATTTCCGAACGTGTGCCGAAGCGCCGTAACTCGTATATTGTGTGAAGAAGAATTGGCTGGTTAAACAATTTTGAAATTCAATTTAACAATTCTCGAACAGTTTACGTTCGACAATTGTTAAATCGTTGGGCCATTGTGTATTTTTAATATATATACAGTAATTAATAATTTTGGATGGAGGACTACTCCATTCGAGTCTGTCGGAGCCAGAGCGGTGATTCTCATTCTTTAATTAAATTTCGCTTAACTTATTTGCAATTATAATATTGCAATTATCGGCAAATAATTAAATGACATTAAA
>NW_019387392.1:6768-11357 GCF_000671375.1 Centruroides sculpturatus | reverse complement strand
TTTCTAACTTGATTTTCATTGGTGCAGATTTTTAGCAAAAAACTATTTGCCAAAGAACAGATGCTCCTTATCTCCGCCAGAGAAATTCAGTTTATATTTTTTTAAAAACTTTCACGAATTCTTTTGGAATCGTCCTGTTTGAACGAGTTTTAAAATACGTCGATGGATTCCTGTCAGTTCCTTTATTGCTAAATTTCATCAAAATTCACTTATCCAGTGCCAAGTAGTTTGTGCAGACAGATGGACATACCAAACGCTAATATGGTTTTCCGTACTGACGCGATGGACGTATTCTAAATCTCGATACAAAAAAAAANGACATTATTTTTCATCTACTTTGAAACTTAATGAGCTTGTACCTTTCGTGAAAGTTACTGAAGTTTTCAAAGACTTTATTGTATTAAAGGATAATATCTCTAGAAATTTTCAGGAGTATCGGACCATTGGTTTGGGAGATATTAAAGGGATAAGTGCAATATCTCACAAAGGTTCCAAGCTATGAATTTTTTTCTACTCTTACAAATTTTTAGTTTAACAAAAAAGAAATGTATTTGTTTCGAAAGTTATAACTTTTCCAATATAGATATATCAATAAAATAGTTTAAATAAACTGATATTTTCCCAACTTGCAAATCTAGATCAAAAGTAAAAATATAAAACACTATTTTTCTTAAGAAGTTCTTTGAGATAAATATTTTATGTTATTAATCATAAGATTAATCGAAATTATACGTAAATATCTTTGTGTTGAAGAGGTGGGAGGGTAATAGTTTTAAAATTGTTAAATGATCGCCATTTTACGAGTATTCGTTCGTATTAGTAATTTTATGTAAATCGGAAGACTTAAAGATAATGGTACCAATTATTAGGGATGAAAAGAAATAAAGTATTCTGGGAAAGTCCGGCAACAACGTTGTCAACTTTTTAAAAATGTTCCCCGATTATGCTAAATTTCACGTTGATTATTTTCAAAAATATTAAGTAAATTTCTTTGTAGCCTAACACATATAATATTTTGATTCATTTCTGGAACCTTTGAACATTTTCTGTAATCAAATAGTTGCAAAAGTTATAATACTTTCAACTGTAAAGAAGTTTAGAATAGCTACTACAAAACAATTATTTCAATGCGAAACTTAAATCAAAATAAATTGAATTTAAACTTATTAATATAAAGAAATTCTACAGTTATATAAATATTCCGTCCCGATATGGTCTACAGTAAATTATGTCGTTATTATTTGCATTAATTTAAGTACTAGAACAACAGAACGCAATATTATTACAACGAATATAACTTTTAATGTAAAATATTGAAAACTTATGAAAACTTACGCAGTTCCATTCATTAGACCAAATGGTTTGGTATCTTCGGCAGATAAACTATAAGGAGAAAAACATTCTTTGACTCTTGTTTTAAATTCTTCGTGGATTTTGCATGAATCGTTCTTAACACGAAGCTGTCTTAGTCTGGGAGTGCCCAGTAACTGTGTTGTGTAGTATATTCCTTCGTTATTTTCAAGAGGTTCACCATTATACCAAGATTCCCAATAGAGATTATTAATTAGAACATGTTCTAAAAACTGTAAAGAATATTATTATAAAATACTGTAAAACCTGCCTAAAACGGGTTCTCTACAAAACTAAAACCTGGAATACAGAAAATTTTGGGCGATACCGTTGCGTTTCGTCTTAGACAGGTTTTACTCTACATTAATATCATTAATTAAATACTTTTTTCATATACCTTCCAAAAATCTCTGATTGTTTTTGTTTCAGTAAAATCTCTATCGTCTTCATCATCCAGTTGCGATCTTATAAATATTTTTTCCAAAGCAGAATTCAGATAATAATTAGTTGGATTAATCATCGAATACGAGACTAAAATAATACATATAATTTACTTGTCTTATAGTTTAAAATATGTAATAATATAAATTACAGCTTACTGATGCAGATTGTTACTAGAAATGTCAAATATAAAAAAAAATCTTTTCCGTAATTACTATGCATGAGATTCTTAGATTCTGAAACAAAAAGTATCTATAATTAATCAAATATCAAATTTCATAAAAAAAAATTAACAATCAGAAGAGAGAAAACATTGAATTGATCTGTTATTAGGAATAAAGTAAAACTATAAAATGATGAGAATTTAATGGTATTTTGCAAGATATAGAACAAGTGTAATATTGGTCAGTTTAATTTGTTCGTAACTATGATTACACACATTAATGAGCATTAAAAATAATTAAAGAATTAGTTAAATTATTTACTAACGTCGCTTGTTTTAAATTTTGAAAGTGATCAATCATATGATGCTATCAGAATTTCAACCAGTTTTCAAAACATATTTAAAGATATACAGGTATCCCTCGTATAACAGGGTAGTTATGTTCCGAAAAAGTGCCGTATTATGCGAATCCATGCTATACAAAACGAAGGATAATGCAAAACATGCATTATCCTTCGTTTGTTCCAGAAGTTGGAAAAAGTTTACTATTCGTTTTCGTTTCTAAAAGAAATATGTTTATTAAAGCAATCCATAATTTATAATTATTGATTTATTTAAATTAATTTATTGGAAATAAATTAATTTGCAGAACTAATAAATAATAAATGAAATAGTCAATAATGCACTGAAAATTATTAAATAAATCTTTAATAGTAAATACCAATCGTTAAATTATTATTCACATCGACTGAACATTTCGCCAAACTCGGGAATACAAAATAAAAGAAATATAGTGTGATTTTAAAAGTTATTTTATATTGTTTCTGCCATGGTTGCATCAATCACAATATAAAGTACGGTATGTATTTTTATTGTAATAGAAGAATTGTGAAAAACTATCCATCTGTGTATCTCATATTATTCACGCTTTGTGAATTTCACCATCATGGTTATTCTTTCTTGAAAGAAAGATCAATACTTGAGAAGAAAATGAAGAATTTCTTCGAATTTACTTTTCACATATTCTAAAACGCCCATAGGTAAATCAAGAGAGCTTCACTTTCCATCAAACTAATGACTTTTATTTAGAGATAATCCAATACAATTCCTTGCAAAGATTTATATTTTCATTCTCATTTCATAAAACCTTTACTTCTTTCCATCTTCTTTCGGGATTTTTAAATATAAAAGTAAACTTTTTAATTACGAATATAAACATTTTCTCTTAATTTTGCGAAAGAAAAATTCCATTATTTAACTGAAATGTATTATTTTTTCTTGAAAGATAAATTACATAATCGTGAAAAATTACTTTGAGAATGCGATTCTCCACACAAATCATAACAATTTTTCCAAATGCATATATACTTTTCGAATATTTTAAGTTATAAGTGTTACATATGAGAAAAATTCGCCAAGATTTCAAAATCATTTCGAAAACTTTATTACCTATAAAGTTTATACACAGTATCTACTAGTTATAAATTTATAAATAACATAAATTACTTGGAGTAAAGTTTAACGCCTAATTACTTATAAGATATTTAAATTATAAAACTAATTTTACAATATATAATATATATTTTATAGTATAAATCTTTATGAACTGATGGCACGTCGACTCCTAGTGTGGCATCAAAGATACTCTTATGTGTATAAACGAAATACAGCTTTGAAGATCTTCATTTTTTATATTCGGTTATATACAAATAATATTTACTCAATGATATTTTTGCCCTATTTTTAAATTCTAAGCAAACTTATTTCTAAATCTGAATATAGTGTAATACATTCGCTTGTATAAATGTACTGTACGTATACTTCATTCACTGTATAGCTTTATTAAAAATTGAAATGATATTAATAATTCTTTCTTAAAGTAATTTAAATATTTAAAACTTATCGTAACTTAATCTAAACAAGCAAACTTTCGTAAATTTAACTATTCTTTCAGTTTTGTTAGTACTTTTATTGCTTGAAATTAATGCAAAAGTAATAGAAGACAATCTAAATATTGAATTACCTTCGAAAGATTGTAATATTGAATTCACTTTGACGATACTAAAACTGTACCTATACACTTAAGAAGATTTTAAATGATTAAAACATACTTTCGAAGAGTTATTTACAATACAGTAGTTACATCCGAAATCTAAATAATATAAAACACAAAAAATTTTCCGTTAAAAAGGAAGGGAGGAGGAAAAAAAAAATCTAAAACTAATTTTACAAATTCGTATTTTGTTATTACACGACTTAAAAATTTCAAAATAGTAATCTTACAATGATTAATACATAATATATCTTTGCAGGATCTAACTTATAATCTCTCAATACCAATAATCCTTGCAGCTATGAAACTTTTGTAAGTTAGTGAAGTGAGCTTTGTCATTGTGCTTAAGGCAATGGGTGCTAATAGTTTCTGCCTGGAGACTAGATACCATCGTGACAGAGATAGACGAAGCTGGTTACTATCCTTTACTCAATGATATTTTTGCCCTTCCTGACCTCCTCCATATGGTTGTGACACTTTTGATATATGTCCAAATACTTAAACCATTTTACAATATAATTACCAAGAAATTTATATACAATATAATATCGTAATATAATTGAAGATATATATATATATATA
>NW_019387392.1:0-1194 GCF_000671375.1 Centruroides sculpturatus | reverse complement strand
CTTATTTATAAAAATAAATGAATATAATTTATTAAATAAAAACATTTAATGTATAAATGTAAATTTATATATTTTTGTAATAATTTTAAACATATTCATTCGGTTTTATTTAATAAAATATTTCTAAAGACGTTTTTAAATTGAAAAACAAAATTATTAAATTATTTTTGTATTTAAATAAATACCGTGATTTCTCAAGAGATGGCGCCATATTTTTCCTTCTTAAATTTATTTTCTATAATTGTAGTTTTTATTTGTGTAACTTTCTATTAAGAAATAGTAAACAAAATATATATATATATATACTTTTAAAATTTTATTAAATTTTATACTACAATTAATATAAAAAAAAAAAATACTAAAATACTGTATGTGCATTTATATATTTATGTACTTTCCTCCAAACACCAGAAAATCTACTAAACGCCTTTTTTAAGCACAGTAAAATACTTAAAATTAATTTTTAAAATATTGCAAAAAATTAAAACCCAACAAAAAATTTTAAGATCTGAAAAAAATTGTTAAAATAAATTTTTAAATGTAATAAATGAAATTCGAATTGCTCGTTAATGACGTCATTTATGAGTAAAATTTACGAGTTGTTTTTAAAGTTAAATGGGATTAATGATGTTACTAATATAAAATTTTTATTATATAATACACTTAGAGATTTACAAAATTTGATTTTGTAATTTATAAACACGTTATTTATGCTTAAAATGCTATCAAAGTTACTGTAAAAAATCTTATTGATTTCACAATGTCGTTTGTTGCATTTCAATATATTTCGTGAATACAAAAGACAAATCAAATTAAATCAACAATCAAGAACGTAGAGCATCCGGTATGAAAGAACAGATTCTGAAATGTAAATGATTTCCTACGGAGAATTTAAGAAATTTGAATAAGAGAATAACAATACAGTGAGGTTTATTATTGTTTTTCGACTGCATAGTTTACTTGTGCGGTCTTGTTATCGTTAGAAAACTGTCATTCACTTAAATTATTTTTGAGAAATTGAATAAATGAATATATTCAAAAAGATAGAATAAGAGAATGCACTTTTTCATGTTTTTATTTATCCGCATCTTTCATATTTTCAACAATTTTATTTATTGATCATGATATTTATCATCTAAAAATAAATGAAAACAGATAAATGTTTTCCACTTGAAATTTATTACACTCGACTTT
>NW_019387391.1:0-11543 GCF_000671375.1 Centruroides sculpturatus | reverse complement strand
ATTAGTAGTTTTCTCTCAGCAACTGCAAATGTATAAGCAGTGTCTAATTAAAAAAATTAAATAAACATTCGACGTCTAGATTTATTTTCACTCATTAGCAGTTTCAACATACAGCTGTACTTCTTTAGTAGAAAAGCACTTCGTCTTTTTAATGAATTTAAAAAGAAATTTAAGTGGTCTGAATATTATAATACGAGGTTCTAATAGCGTAGACAGTTTAAATTTCTAATAGAGTGTTGAGTTAAATGTGAAGTTTCTGATTTCGATGTTTAGATGCACGTTCTTAATTAATGATTCCGTAAGTAAATTTAGACACAACACTTAATTTTACATATTACAAAATCTAAGTAATTTAAGAACCGCGTACCTGAAAATTTCGTACTTGATCGTCGTTCACAGTAATGACTGCTTCGTAAAATAATATAACTTCCCCGTCTACGATTAAATAAATTAATCTCTAACCATTATTCTGGCGTACAGTATCTACCGGACATTAATTTCTAGAAGTGCCACAGTATTTCTTGCGTACCTATCCGACAGAGACCACTGTAAGACTTTTTTTACCAACAACCAATAAAGGGCTATTTATTAAATAGACCCGCGACTAAGTGAATTATCACAGTGCAAACCTTACTTATTTCTTGTTTTAACTTTGATGTGTACCACTCATAATCTGTAATGCAGCAATCAATTCAGAGAATATTTACAGTTTATTTACAAAGCAAAATACGTAGAATGTACAAGTTCGACAGCATAATATATACAGGACAACAAAGTGTGGTGTCTCACGTATTAAATTGGCTTCCAGGAACTATTAAACTCTGGGCGAGGCCTCAGTCAGCTTGTGGAGTTGGCTCAACTGGCACGTTCAGCCCAGTATCCTCACTGGGCTGAACATGCCAGTTGAACCAGTCACTAACCCGTCCCTGAGATGTTTACCAGAAAAGAAAACACTCTCTCTACTCTCAGCGAATAACTTTTATAATAAAGATAATCGCATTTTTGAGTACCTTTAAACCGAACATTTCTGCAACAGACATTATCTGGCTGATCAAACAGGTAAAGCAAGCCTTTTTTTACCAACAACCAATAAAGGGCTATTTATTAAATGGACCCGCGACTAAGTGAATTATCACAGTGGAAACCTTACTTATTTCTTTTTCTAATTTTGATGTGTACCACTCATAATCTGTAATGCAGCAGTGTATAATCTAATTTATCGTGTGTTATAAGGTCTTATTGTTATGTATAAAATACATTTATAATGCTTTAAGCATTCTTTTACTGTTATTTTACTTGTTCTTAGGTACTAATTATACAGTCCCTTGTATATATGGCCTCACAAGTTTCCGGGATAATGAGACTGAGAAATTGTTTTGATATTACAGTACTGTATTCAGGATCTGTCTTCTCTTTTTATTTCAGGCGTAACTTACCATAGCAATTTAAACCAAGTGTCCGTACCCATTTGCAAAAACATCTTCAATCTTCAGGTTCGTAACATAATTCCCGAAGAAAAACTTTTCTTCAACAATCACCTTCTACATCAACGTCAAAGATGTAAAGCTTTGTCATTTTCAATTTCACTACACAATAAAATGCTAAAATTAAATGTGTTTATATTAATGAAGTAGTAAATTGAGTATAGTTTATAAATATTTTGCATCGCTAATTGTGCATTTATTTGATTCATAGTAGTAGTGGTGTGGGTGGCACTAATCACATAACTAATTTTTACTCAAAGTGAATAATCTGAATATTAAAAATTTTTAAATATAAAATAATATTAAGTTGCATTGATAAACTTTGTTTTAATAATCAGTTGTTCTGAAAATTTGTTTTAATTTTTGTTTGATAAAAAATGGATTTTTTTAATGACGAAATTAATTTCGAATAAAAAAAAATTGCAAATGTTAAGAATTTATAAATAGGAAATAATGTTAACTTGCATTGATAAAATTTGTTTTAATAATCAGTTGTTCTAAAAATTTGTTTTAATAATCAGATGTTCTGAAAATTTGTTTTAATAATCAGTTGTTCTGAAAATTTGTTTTAATAATCAGTTGTTCTGAAAATTTGTTTTAATAATCAGTTGTTCTGAAAATTTGTTTTAATAATCAGTTGTTCTGAAAATTTGTTTTAATAATCAGTTGTTCTGAAAATTTGTTTTAATAATCAGTTGTTCTGAAAATTTGTTTTAATAATCAGTTGTTCTGAAAATTTGTTTTAATAATCAGTTGTTCTGAAAATTTGTTTTAATAATCAGTTGTTCTGAAAATTTGTTTTAATAATCAGTTGTTCTGAAAATTTGTTTTAATAATCAGATGTTCTGAAAATTTGTTTTAATAATCAGTTGTTCTGAAAATTTGTTTTAATAATCAGTTGTTCTGAAAATTTGTTTTAATAATCAGTTGTTCTGAAAATTTGTTTTAATAATCAGTTGTTCTGAAAATTTGTTTTAATAATCAGTTGTTCTGAAAATTTGTTTTAATAATCAGTTGTTCTGAAAATTTGTTTTAATAATCAGTTGTTCTGAAAATTTGTTTTAATAATCAGTTGTTCTGAAAATTTGTTTTAATAATCAGTTGTTCTGAAAATTTGTTTTAATAATCAGTTGTTCTGAAAATTTGTTTTAATAATCAGTTGTTCTGAAAATTTGTTTTAATAATCAGTTGTTCTGAAAATTTGTTTTAATAATCAGTTGTTCTGAAAATTTGTTTTAATAATCAGTTGTTCTGAAAATTTGTTTTAATAATCAGATGTTCTGAAAATTTGTTTTAATAATCAGTTGTTCTGAAAATTTGTTTTAATAATCAGTTGTTCTGAAAATTTGTTTTAATAATCAGTTGTTCTGAAAATTTGTTTTAATAATCAGTTGTTCTGAAAATTTGTTTTAATAATCAGTTGTTCTGAAAATTTGTTTTAATAATCAGTTGTTCTGAAAATTTGTTTTAATAATCAGTTGTTCTGAAAATTTGTTTTAATAATCAGTTGTTCTGAAAATTTGTTTTAATAATCAGTTGTTCTGAAAATTTGTTTTAATAATCAGTTGTTCTGAAAATTTGTTTTAATAATCAGTTGTTCTGAAAATTTGTTTTAATAATCAGTTGTTCTGAAAATTTGTTTTAATAATCAGTTGTTCTGAAAATTTGTTTTAATAATCAGTTGTTCTGAAAATTTGTTTTAATAATCAGATGTTCTGAAAATTTGTTTTAATTTTTGTTCAAATCAAAAAATTAATTTTAATTTTTGTTCTAATCAAAAAATTAATTTTTCTAATCGTGAAATTAATTTCGAATCAAAGGAAAAATTCCGAATGTTGAGAATTTTTAAATATGAAATAATATTAAGTTGCGGTATCTGTTTTAATTAAAGAAACTTGCGCTACTGTTTTGAAATGAAACCGATACGAATTTTTTTTTCGTAGAGCGCAGAATAACAAAGGCAAAGAAATATCGACTTCGTACAAAAATCTGTAAAATTATACGTAAACATTTTTTAATAAGGATCGAATTGCAATAATTACAACGAGTGTTACTGCATATTATATTTCTAGTTTATTTTAAGCAAAGTATGCAACTTTAGATGACATCATCTAAAGTTGCATTTATCTAATCCATTATTTATTTTCGATGAAAAAGTGATTCTATATAAGAAGAAACTTCACAAGACGTAAGTTAACAGGCTTCCTATGATTACTGTTGCATCTCCAGTTATTTCAGTTTATTTGCATATTTTTAGAATAGAAAGAACAATTGATTTCGGCCTTACGTTAGGACATCAAGATTATATTAGGCGTTTTCATTTTTACGATGTCGTCAAACACTTTTCTGTCGACAATTTATATAGTGCATTTGCGGTATCTATTACTGGATACAGTTTGTCATTCGCTTGCTTTATAACAGAAATAATTTT
Source organism: Centruroides sculpturatus (assembly GCF_000671375.1). Taxonomy (NCBI): domain Eukaryota; kingdom Metazoa; phylum Arthropoda; class Arachnida; order Scorpiones; family Buthidae; genus Centruroides; species Centruroides sculpturatus. Next base: position 7,628 of record NW_019387391.1, on the reverse strand, counting down.
GGGAAAATTCTTTAGATTACAAACTTTTATGTAATATGAGAACAGTTTTACAATAGATAAATATTAGTGGTTATGAAATGTGCTATTTCGCCTCTTGCGTGGTTATTAGTTTATAATTTAGTTTATAACTTTGTGTCCCTGAGTTTTTATTTAGTTTTCTGAGTACATTCCTCTTGAGTGCTATGTTCCAGATGTGTATGGGTCCATACACTACTGAAACATATCAAACTTGTGAAGTTTCTGATATTTTTCTGACTTAATCTGTAACTATGATACTTCAGATGATCAATATTATGTCTTTACCGACTCCATGAAATGACTGTCTTCCTGGGCAATTAAATTGTTTAAGTGAGCACTATAAAATGTATGAAGACCAAGAAGCAATGAGGAAGCACTAAGACCATCCTTCAGAATTTTTCTGATTGATCATTGACAAATACTACATACACGTACTGTACTGTACATACATATCCTTATGCTCATAATCTACAAAGGTTGAACAGCAAGAAAAACTAGACTGTAATCTTACAAACTATCAGTTTAGCAACTTTCTCCACACCTTCCTGTCCATATACACCATTTTTGCTTTAGATGCACCCTTGTCTTTTCCAGCACACTTTCTCACATTCTCTGTCTGAATCAGCACCTTGCGTTCTATCATATACTCGTCCACTTCTTTCAAACAAGACTTTTTCGGCCTATGTATACTCTGTTCCACACTTCTTTCATTTTCTCAAATGGTCAATCAATTGATTTTCGCACTGTTTCAACCATATTGATTTTCACTTTACACTTTTCAGCACTTGTTCATTTATCACATACTTTTTCTTTGTTATGCCAACATTTCTCTCACATGCAGGAATATGACTTCTGTGACTCTTTTGCCATACCCAAGATTCGCTAACGTACACGAGCACAAACACTACAACGCTCTCATACATAGCCTTTGGTGCCTCTGGACACCCTTTCATCTTTGCAAATCTACTCATTGCACCCACCACCTAAGCTCGAGCATTCACCCTTTTGGTTATTTCACAGTCTATCCTTCCACATCTAATTATCGTGCTTCCCAAATATACAAATCTATTCATTTGTTCCAGTTGTTTGCCATCTAGTTTAATTATTATGCGCTCAAAGACAACCAATTTTGTTTTATACATGTTTGTATTATAAATTCCTCACACGCCTTTTCAAGATTACACAAAAGTGTCTGAAATTCTTCCTTATTTTCTGCGTAAAGCACAGTGTCATCTGCATAGAACAAAGGACAAATTCGTTCATTTTTAATTGTTTTCCACACTCAGGTACTTCGGATCTTTTCATATATAAATCCATAAAAACACTAAACAGCTATGTGAAAATAACACGCTCTTGTCTTAGACCTCTCTCAATTGTGATCCACTCAGACACTTTGCCATTCATGTGTACATATGCTTTGCTGTTTTTCCACATTTCTTTCACACTTCTAAGTATTTTTCCTCTTATTTCATAATCACATAATACTTCGTACCATTTCTTCCCTATTCACACTATCATATTCTTTCTCTAAAACAACAAGCGCTTTTTCTATCCATATTCAGTAATTTTTCACATGAAAATCTGGTTCATAAACCTGTTTCTTTTCATAAACCCACGTTTCATTTTTCATATTCAGCTTTTTAAGGTGTGCCTTTTCCAGCTATGCTTAGCGATCTTATGCCACCGAAGTATTTGCAGTCTCTTATTTCACACTTACTCTTGTATGTCGAAACATTCAGAGCATTTCTTCAATCACACGGCATCGTGCCCTTTTCCCAACATATGTTGTTGCAGAGTCAGAGCATTCATTTTCTCACATTTTTCTTTCCATAATTTTACATTTATTCAGTCACATCATCCTGACCAGGAGTTTTGTTCTTTTACCTGTTTCTTATTGCAGTCCTAATCTCACTCAATTGAATAGGGCCACATTCATCACTATCTTTATTTATCTCTGCGACTGTTTTTTTCATTCCTGTTATACCCACTGTTCCTTAACAGACTCAAAATGTTCATATCACCTATTACTCATCTCGCATCTATCCCACCGCAGCTTCCCATTTGAACTTCGTACACACGGTACACTTGTCTTTCTGTTGCCACGTATACTCTTCATTTGTTTCCAACGGGGTCCATAGCTAATTGAGAGCCACTGACGACAACCTCAAAACCAAATCGTTTGCATTTGTTATTGGAAGGCTTCGGAAATTTGTGTTCTTATGTCGATAAGTTGCAAGTTATTATTTTTTCATTAATTCTTTTATTTATAACTACTACAGTTTGATTTCCTATATCTTCTATTTTCTTCAAGAACACTGTGGCCGCTTATGAAAACCAGTTTAGTTTACTTATATCATATTAATAAATGTAGGAAAATTACCGGTTAGTACTGTATGACGTTAACACTGCTTAAATTACCAGAAAAGTGATAAAATGGATTTTCGTAATTGTGAAAATATCGAACTCTCTCTCCAGATTAGACGTAACCGAGGAGACACAACTACGACCAGAACAGAGGATGAAATTTTGTTAAACTCAAAGCCTGTTTACGTAAAGTAAATCTTCCAATTATCCGTAGTCAGAGTACAGATTTACTACTCAATGACGCACATCTTAATGCACTATAATACACTATAATTAGCTAATTTTAGATATAGCACCTACATTGAAACTGCTCAGACTCTTTTGTTTACAATACAGCTGCAAAGTAGCATTGTTCACTATACATATACGTATTTCTAACACATTTCTGAATAACTAATCTACATCTCTAGGTTTCTCATAATTGCAGGTATTCAGAAATGTATGAACTCCATTCTGAATATTAATAATTGACTCGTAGAAAAAACTATTGAATTTTTATTGGCAATTGTAAGTAGATTCGAATCTATTTAAAATGGCATTATTAATTAAACATGTTGCTTATAATGATTGCTTGTATAGATATGTTAATATAGTTGTAAGAAATAACTTTATGTACATATTAATTCTTCTTTTTCTTCTGGTTCCATATTCAATTCTGAATGTAAGATTAGTATTATAACAATCTCAATTGTGCTTCACGTGTGAGTTCTTCTGCTTTCTTATTTTTCCATTCACAGACATTACCCAACCAACTTTTCCTTCTCCTTCCTGGGCTTTTCTTTCCACAGATTTTTCCCTCTAAAATATGTCTCAAAATTTCATATTTACTTCCTCGAATGATGTGGCCAAAATGCCCCGTCTTTCTTCTTTTAACTGTATTTAAAACATCTTTTCAAAACTTTATCATTTGTTATTCTATCTGTCCAAGATATTTTTAAAATTCTTTTATATAACCACATTTCGAATGCTTCAAGTTTGTTTAACCTCTAAACTTCTTTCTACCAGAACTCTATAAGCAAAAAGAGCTTCTCTCGTTTCACAAGATTTTCTAAACCCAAACTGTGTGTTGCTTAAATCTTCTTCACATTTTTTATATATTCTTGTATGAATTATTCTTAAGAATATTTTAAAAACGTGACTCATCAGGCTTATAGTTCTATAATCACCACATTTTTTTCCATTATCTTTTTTTTGGGGGGAATTGTTATAAACGTAGACATTAAAAGATCTTGAGGAATTACACCACTTTCGTAAATAATGTTGTAAAATTCCACTAAAATATCGAGACTATCTTCATCCGGTAATTTCAAAATTTCAGCGGGAACTTCATCTGGTCCGGCAGCTTTACCTTCTTTAATTGTTCTAATTGCATTCTTTACTTCTACTTTCAATATTGTCGGTCCTTCTTCTTTATCTATTATTATAGGTTTTAAATTTCTCTCGTCAAAATATAATTTTTCAACATACTCTTTCCATAATTTTAGTTTTTCCCCAATTCCAAAACAAAATCACCCTTTTCATTTAAAATATTACTAAATTTATTTGTTCTATTTGTTCTGGTAAGCTCTTTAATTTTCTTACGTACATTATACGTATCATGCTTTCTTTGCAAATTTTCAATTTCCTCGCATTTTTTTTCATTCAATTTTCTTTTGCTTGTTTAATTTTCCTTCTTATAGTGATATGGAGTTCTTTATATTTAGAAATATTTTCATTTTTCCAATGTCTTCGTTCTTTCATTAATATCTAATATTTCTTCTGACATCCATTCTTTCTTTTTTAATGTTTTCTCAGGTTTTAGATTTTGTTCCGCTACATTGTTTATAGTTTTCCTCAGATTATTTCATAATTCTTCACTANTTTTAGATTTTGTTTCGCTACATTGTTTATAGTTTTCCTCAGATTATTCCATAATTCTTCACTGTTTGTTTTTTCTTCTTTTCTTTTGCAAAATTTTTCTCTTATTTTTGAAAAACCTTCATTTATATCGTTTTTAGTATTTTCCTTTGTTTTGGGATCTCTTAGCCTCCCTATATCTATATTTCTACTTCTTTTAATACTATTTTTCTTAAACTTAACTCTCATACAAGCCACTACTGGATTATGGTCTGAACAAACATCAGCCCCTGGATGTGTTTTAACTAATATAATATTATTCCTATACCTTTTTCCAAATTAAAATATAGTCTATCTGGTTTCTCACAACATTATTCTCTTTATCCTGAGGTAATTTCCATGTATATAATCTTCTGTTTGGTAGTTTAAACCAAGTATTACTAATGACTAATTCTTATTCCTGACAGAATTGTCTCCCTTGTCATTGCGGGTTCCCAATCCAAAGTTTCCCACTAAATCATCAACTCTTCTTTTCCCAATTTTTGTATTAAAATCTCCCATAATAACTAAAAGTTCATTTTTCTTTGTATATTTTAAAACATCACTTATATGTTGATAAAAGTCCTCTATAATACTGTCATCTTTTTCTGCAGTTTATGCATATACTTGAATTATATTTAAGACTAGCTGTTACCCGCGACTTCGTCCGCGGAGGTTTTGCAAGCAAACCCATTTACATTCAATATTTCAATAATCATAGTAATTGTTATATAACACCTACCCCTGAAAAGAATTGCCGAGAATCAAACGAACTATTTTCAATTTGATCAATTTTCTGAAACGTTTACAATCGTTCTATAATCGAACCAATACGCAATAACAAATTCGAATTTAAAACAGTTCGAACATTTTTAAAATTGAAATATATAAAAATATTTAAACAATGTCTGAAATGTGATCAATTTAATACACCTAAGTACTCGATGAAGACTAAACGTAGTTGAAAACAAAAAATCGCATCTAAAATAGTACAGTAGAAGCCATTCTTCCGGTTAAGCTTAATCCTCTCCCTCTCCCCCCGCGGGAGAATTTAGAAAAATCCCTTCTTAGTGTCCATTCTCATGGCATACCCTACTAAAACGCATACAATACGAATACGAAATAACAAATTCGAATTTAAAACGGTTCGAACATTTTAAAAATCGAAATAGATAAAAATATTTATAACAATGTCTGAAATGTTATTAATTTAATACACCTAAGTACTGGATGAAGACTAAACGTAGTTGAAAACAAAAAATCGCATCTAAACTAGTACAGTATAAGCCGTTCTTTCGGTTAAGCCTTAATTCTCTCCCTTTCCCCCTGGGGGAATTTTGAAAAATCCCTTCTTAGTGTGCGTTTCCATGACGTACTCTAACTGTCTACCAAATTTCATCTCTTTTGGTTAAGCGGTTTGCTCTGGGCGATGATGAATCAGTGAGTCATTCAGTCAGTCAGTCAGGACAAACAATTTTATATATTTAGATTCCTAGATTTGTTTTTATTTTTACTAAAATTATTCGATCAGAATATGGCAGGAAGAATAAAACTGCCTTGCTTATATTTTCGTTGCATATAACACTTACTCCGTGATTATGTTTTATCGAATTATTTACTGAATAATAAAAATTTCCATTCTGTGTTTTGCCAACCCCCGTACCAAGCCATCTAACTTCACTTATACCCAATATATCAATCTTTAATCTTTCCATTTCCTTCACCGTATTATCTAATTTTCCACTTTCAAACATACTTCTAACATTCCAGTAACAAATTTTTTGTTTTGTTCGGAGATTCTTAGCGCCCTCCGACCATTGAAGGTCTGCCGGGGACCGAGGGCCATTCCTGGATTGTATGTCATAGTACTATAACTAGGAAGAAAATAATGTGATGGTTTTCCATTGCCCTCCACATTCTCATGCCATTGACTATATGTAAATAGTTAATCTGCCTTAAGGAGCAATTTCTTACTCCTAGGACAAGAGATTGCCCTTCTTCATCACAAGAATGAAGTTAGAAGTTTATCCCGACTCCCGCTCGGTCCCCTCCTATGTTAACCGTCTTACCAACATTGCCCATCCTTCACCAGAGGTACTATGTCCCACACTAGGAGGTACAGGTAGGGATTTTCCCATCAGCAAATTTGAGACCGTAAAGGCATTTTTCAAATTCTTCAGTACTTTAAAAGGATACATATTAATTACATATTTAAATCTATAATATGTACATTTCTTTGAATAAAATCATATGCATTGAATTACTTTTGTTATTTCTATATATAAGTTAAATAACTTACACTTCATTGAGAACAATTTCTTTATTTCAAGTGTTTCTTCCAGACGTATTGAGTAAAAATGTAACAGTTAAAGAGATTAAATCGTTGAATAAAATACTCGATTGAAAATGTGTATACAGAGTTACGAAGTATTTTTTAAATTCTAATAACGAACATACCTTGAGTTTATTGATAATTGGACATTGTCATAATATACGTTGATTTTAATAAGCCTTCGTGTGTTTTATCATTTTTTAACTGATGGAACTAATCTTTCATTCTTTCAAATCCTTCTTTTCCAAAGATATGTATTATAAAAGCATCATCATCTGTTAACATTCACCTTATTACTAATACAATTACAATTATTATTGACAATTACTGATGTAAAGAAATGAATTTTAATTAATGGTTTGATTGGAAATGGCATTGCGCCACGTGGNAGTTATTTCCTGAATAATAAAAATTTCCATTCTGTGTTTTGCCAACCCCCGTACCAAGCCATCTAACTTCACTTATACCCAATATATCAATCTTTAATCTTTCCATTTCCTTCACCGTATTATCTAATTTTCCACTTTCAAACATACTTCTAACATTCCAGTAACAAATTTTTTGTTTTGTTCGGAGATTCTTAGCGCCCTCCGACCATTGAAGGTCTGCCGGGGACCGAGGGCCATTCCTGGATTGTATGTCATAGTACTATAACTAGGAAGAAAATAATGTGATGGTTTTCCATTGCCCTCCACATTCTCATGCCATTGACTATATGTAAATAGTTAATCTGCCTTAAGGAGCAATTTCTTACTCCTAGGACAAGAGATTGCCCTTCTTCATCACAAGAATGAAGTTAGAAGTTTATCCCGACTCCCGCTCGGTCCCCTCCTATGTTAACCGTCTTACCAACATTGCCCATCCTTCACCAGAGGTACTATGTCCCACACTAGGAGGTACAGGTAGGGATTTTCCCATCAGCAAATTTGAGACCGTAAAGGCATTTTTCAAATTCTTCAGTACTTTAAAAGGATACATATTAATTACATATTTAAATCTATAATATGTACATTTCTTTGAATAAAATCATATGCATTGA
>NW_019387390.1:7755-13393 GCF_000671375.1 Centruroides sculpturatus | reverse complement strand
GGCCATTGAATAAGAAATGTTTCTTTCACAAGAAATGTATAAAATTAGTGCTGTATTAGACTTACGGTACCTAATTTACATACTGTACAGACGATAGTAAACTCAATTTACCCGCCTAAACTCTCCGTAGCGTAGCGCTGGACGGCGGAAGGTAGTTCGGCTGCCCGATGACGTTTTACTGAATTGTAGGAGTTTTTTACCATGTTTGTATGGATACCGTCACAATTTTTTCAATATCATATAGGAATCCAAACTATAGGAACCCGTGTTATAGGGGGGTCGACTGTATTACTGTTGGACAAATATTACTACAGGTAATTTCATCACTCCCTGAAATGGTCACCCAAAATACTTTTTAAAGAGATTTTACTGTATTTAAAAGTTCAATAAGCTTAACAAAATATAATTTTTTCCTCAATTTCTAAACAGCTAAGAATAAGATCTATAATTCCGATATGTTTATAAAATATCACAGATTGACCAGATTTTGTTAAGTGAAAATCAATTACTTATGTATTGATTATCTGTTTTAAATATTACTATTCAAATTATTATTTGGAAAAAATTGAAATAAAAATCAATAGGATCAAATCAAAAAAGTAAAAGCTTTTAATATGATTTATATTTACCTTTCCATTGTCCACAACTACTCTTCCTCTTGATATAACATAAACAGGAACACCATGACATGTCATTCCCTCAAAAACATTAGAATCAACTCGCTGATGATGAGTCTTTGCCTGAATGGTATGTGTTTTATTGCTGTCCCAAACAACAATATCTGCATCAGAACCCACTTGAATTCGTCCCTATTATCAATAAATTTATTCTTTTACAAAATCAATATGTAATATTAAAAATTATTTTACCTTTTGAGGATATATGTTGAAGATTTTAGCTGTATTTGTACTGGTTACAGCTACATACTGACATGGATCTAGTTTGCCAGTCATCTTAAAAAAGATATTTAAAAAGTTTTATAATCTGAACAATTTTAACAAGTATATGAAAATAAAGTTTTCTTACCACTCCCTTTTCCCAAAGTACTGACATTCTATCTTCAACTCCATTGATTCCTGTAGGAATTTTTCTAAAATCTTTACACCCCATTGCTTTTTGTTCCAATGAAAAGGTACAATGGTCACTTGCTGCCACTTGTAAAGCCCCACTTAGAAACAAAATGGAAATAATGATATTTATATACAGACAACCATTAATAATTTAAATTATGTCAAAAAACAAGTGATAGAAATATGACTTTTTCTTCTATGAAAAACATTACAAGTGATAAGGAAAATTTTTTTTTGAAATAAAATTGCTAATATATGAATCCAATATTGTATAAGAAAATACAATTCAATTAAGAAGAAAGTGAATAAAAATTATTAACACTCATTGCCATAAAAAATTAGCATACCAAGAAGGTGTTTTATTGCTGCAAACTTGGCATGCAGATATGGAAATGATTAGAGTTATAGCATGATGGCTCAATGCATAATGCAAGCAGAGGGCATTAAAGTGTCCCCTTGGCCTATAATAAAACCACACAAAGGCATCCTGTCTGCAGTTTACCTGTTGCAGAAGGATGCTGTATCACTAGAGATGCCTTTATGTTGCAATCAAAGACCACAAGAACAATTAATCAATTCTGAGAGAAGCCAGATGTAGGTTTGAACCTTTGCATTTTCATTTTTTTTATACATATGATAAAATAATAAATTATTTCTTTATCATTAGCATTATTACTATTATTATTCCTCACATTTAAAACTTATAAAACAACAGATTAAAAACTGTGTCATTTCTTGTTTAGCAAAAAAGAAGTCTCTGGATTTAACTCTTACATTGTTAAATGAAATTTTATTTCTTATTAATTTTTCAGATATTTTCTCGTGGTTACATACTATGTTAACACAAACCAAATAAGCTTCAGACATTATTGTAGATCAGGGGTGGCCAAAACGTGGCGCATGCACCAAATGTGGCACATTGGACGATTACAAGTGGTGCTTCAGCTAGTTCTGAGCAAAATTGCCAGATTTGGCTTTTTTGTGATTAAGAATATTATAGAAAAATAAATTTTTTATAGTCTGTTCATTTCTTGCACAATTCATTACAGTCTATTTTGCAGATGAAATGAGTGTTATCCACATAGTAAATTACAGTGTATGCATGTATTTTGAGTCTTGCGATCTTCATTTCAGATCAGTTTACAAGCCTGTAAATGGCCGAAAACATTTATTCTGATTAAAGTTATTCCAAGCTGATCTCGTTCTAAGTGCCAATAATTCTGGTGCAGAGTAATTTTCACCAAACGAGACTCTGGCAGCAATAGCACCATCATGAAGCAATAGCCCTCTCGTACAGGAGATAATTGTTAACTATTGTAAATTGGTTCTTCAATAAACTGTCATAAATTAGTTAATTCAACTGTGTGATTAAGTTATTCCCTTTTCTCCCCTAAGCGAAGCAGATTTATTCTTCTCTCTATTTATCAACCCCTAACATTGAACGTAAGACTGTATAAAAAGTGTTTGAGTTATATGGCGCATCTGAACTTGTCTGTCAAAAAATTGGCACATGGTATGCAAAAGGTTGGCCACCTCTGCTGTAGATGGACAAAAAAGACAAGTCTGATATGAAAATAAAAAAATGCACCAATTACGCACCCTAATTATTAATGTTATGGACAATTTCCTTATGCACTCGTGTTTGTTATACTTCAAATATAACAATATCACATCTGAACATTAATATGAAGAAATAAAAATTTTATTTAAAGACATACAAGAATTAAATCTACAGACTTTGTTTTCACTAAACAGGAAATGATGTCATGTATTTTTAATCTCTTGTTTTATAAGCTTTAAATGTGAGAAATAATAATAATAATATGGTAAATAATAGTTTTTTTTATATGTAACAAAATTATTCTAAAGGTGCAAACCTACATCATGTAGCTCCAGTGTCTAGCATCTTCTCCACTCAGTCATTTCCATTACAACAAAAGTAGAATTTCCAAAGACTTGTAAGCTAAACACTCAATTTTCGGAGGCTCGTTTTTTGAAAATGCTTGAAAGTGGGTCCTATTATTTGGACAAGGAGCTGCTTGTGTTTAGGGCTATGTGCTCATCAACTTTCATTTGAATTGGAGAATTGTCTGGCCCTCTCTTCGTAAGTATGATGGTGATGATGATACTATTGAATCTAACTTAGCACTTTTATTTTTCATTAACTTATATTAAGAACTAAACTTTATAATAATCTTAATTGAACGGAATAGCAAGCAATGATATATAATGAAAATAATATAGAAAAATTAATGCACCTTGATAGTAAATCCATAAGATACAGTGGAGTTGTGGGATCGGGTCGAAGAGGAGGTGACACAACATGAGAAGCTGATTTATACCAACATTTATCAAAGTAGGCTCTTCCATCAATTGCTAAACTAGCTGCAAGGGTTTCTCCAAAAACAATGCATCCTTAAATAACATATAATATATTATTAAAAATAATTTATTATATATTAATATAGCATCTAAATTGTTATTTGAACTGCAAAACATTTTAATAATTAAAACAGCCTTAAATATTTAATTTTGTGTTAAGAAATAGATTATACTGAGAGATATATGTTTATTTTGATATAGTAGAATCTCATTTTAATGAATTGCTTGGACCACTGAAAATCATCCGTTGTTCTGAGAATCTATTATTTTGAGAACAGCAGATTTCTCACATACCCAAGAAAATATCCATTACATAACTGTACATATAAGCAATACCTGTACTTAAAATTACAGTATTTAGTCTCTTGAGATCTCTATTCTTTATTCTATAGAAATATGTTACAAGTTCATATATTAAGCCACGTGTGTACAATAAAGCTGACGGAAACTGTACATACTCTTAAGTACAAAAAGAGGCAAATTACATATGCTCATTAGCACTTCACTTGACATTATGATTTGTTAAAATACTTGTCCATCTTGGTTTGTTTTGATGCTGCTTTTCTGCTTATTGAATACAACATTTAACAACTTGATATTAGCAACATCATGTATATCTGTTTGTTTATGCTGATACTCATCAGGAAGGTCTTCATGATTTTGAAAGACTTGATGGCCTTGCTGATTTTTGACAATACACTTGAACCAGCATCCAAGTGTAGTGCTGAAATTTAGCAAGACCACTGAGTCTAGTGACTCCTCAATTTTATCAGTCCACTGACACTTTGTACAATTCTTTAATTGTACATATTCCAGATGTATGCTAACAAGGCCATCATTGAACTTTATGAATTCATAGAAACACTTGAGTATTAACTAAATGTTGAAAAAAAAAAAACACAAAGTTTGCAATAGATGGGGCTAGATAAAATCTGTTATTCCAAATTATGGATCTGCTAAAAGGAGGCAAAATTACATTGATTTAGTGGGACCTGGAAAAAAATTGTTGTTCTGCAATCTGTTAAAACAAGATTCTACTGCATGTAAAATGATAGATAGTGGAAATTAAATAAAAGAATGATGGATAACAAGTTTGGAAGGTTGTATGAATTACAAGCAAAAATTATTGTGACATTGTCTCAATGCCAGGCTGCAATTTTTAATTTAAAATATAGATAGGCTCTTGATCTCAAATTAGTAGTTTAGTAGTGTCTTGCCCTTGTACAGTACATCATACTTTTCTTGATAACAAGACATGTTGGTCATCTAGGTAATGCTATACTGGAGAAAATTTTTGAATTGAAGTCACATGACTTCCAGTCTAGACCAGAAGTTTGTATATAGTTAATTGGGGCAGAAGGTCCCAATTACAATTACAAACATCTATCTAACACTTCTAAAGATTAAGGAAGAAAGGATGGACAGACAGATGACAGTGGGAATTTATAGATCTACAATTTTTCAAATTGCAGCCCATAATAAATAACCTGTGGAAAGAAAGTATGTCTAATGTTGCTTTTAGAAAAAACCTGCATATAAATTAGTATTGCATTAATACAGAGTCTAATTTAACATAGTTTGGGCAAATATATAGAATGAGTAACAGATGTAGATTTCTATCAGTACAGTGGTACCTCAGGATACGAATGCCTCAGCATACAAAATTTTCAGGATACGACATGAAATTCGAACATATTTTTGCTCCACTATATGAACATAAACTCACCATACGACGTTACATTAGTTCACAGCGCCATTTTTTATTCACTTCTGTTCGTTGGTCTCAGTCCACGTGTTTGCTTCATTGTGGAAGGATCTCACTCGATAAAGGAAATCTTGAGTATTATCAGAAAGTGACTGATTTTATTGAAAAGAAACATCCTGAAAAGGTTCACACTGGCCATATTGCTGCTTGGAGTAATGACATTTGCCTAAGTCATTTTAGAAACATTTTAAAAAGTAGGCAAAGCCAAACCTCTTTGGATAGATATTTTACCAAGCGACCTCTATCCAGTGAAAGTGCTGGTGGAAGTGAAGGAAAAAAAGCAAAAAGCAGTGAATAAAAATTTTTAAAAAATATATAAAACAACACTAATTTTTAAATCTCTTCTAAGTTATTTTTAAGTTATTGTTACATTATGTTATGTAAGTTAAGTTTTAGTATCATTTCCCTTCTCCCTCTCTTC
>NW_019387390.1:0-5601 GCF_000671375.1 Centruroides sculpturatus | reverse complement strand
ATCCTCAAACCACCCTCCCCCCTAACATTAAGGACCTTGCTAACACTATAGCCAACAACAACTTGGACAGGAACTTCAAACACTATCTGCAACACCCTGCTACTAACATTCAAGCTAAGGTTGTCTTCTATCCTGATCATATTCCTGCCTCCCTCAATATTTTTACAGATGGCTCCAGGTCCGATAAAGGGGTTGGGTGTTCTTTTGTGATTGGAGACAGCAAAGAGAAAATCTTTAAACAAGCCTACTACAAATTAGATGACAATTGCTCCAACAATCAAGCAGAGTCGCTTGCTATTCTGAAAGCTCTGGAATATACTCAGTCTCTCCAGAATATCATCAAATGCAGAAGCATCAACATCTTCACAGATAGCCGGGTGACCCTTCACCAGATTAAAAACAAGAACACTCTTCTTCCGATTATTAATGACATTCTTGGGCTTCTCCAAAATCTGCAATGTTCAAAGGATATTAACTTCTATTGGGTGAAGGGCCACTCTGGTTGTCCTGGAAATGAGCGGGCAGACCTGCTTGCTAAGGTAGCCCCTTCGAGGCTTAAGGACATTTCCTTCTCCTCTATCCCTGTGTCATGGGTTTCCAGCGCCCTAATGCTTTACGTTAACAGCAAATGGCAAAGTGAGTGGGATACTTCTGTCACGGGTAGGTGGACGTACAAGCTCATCCCCAGGGTGGACAGGCCGAACCCTACACACTTCAACCCTAACTTCTACATGACACAATTCATGACCGGGCATGGAAACTTCAACTACTACCTTGCAAGATTTTTAAAGAAGGGTGACGGGAAATGCAGCAGCTGCCCACTGGAGGATGAGACCCCAGAACATCTCCTCTACCATTGCGAGGGCACGGAGGAAAAAAGGATGGAACTCATATCCACCATTCTAAAAAACAACGACACTTGGCCTTGTAACCCGAGCCTCCTCATCAGTAATAATCTCTATTACAAAGCCTTTGCAAACTTTGTGACAAGGCTCATCTCCAGCAGATCGACTCACCATTAAGTGGACTATACCAATAGGACTATCTTAGCTGTGTTATTTTGCCGCTGGTAGAGGGCCCTACAGGCCTCCCTTCCCTTCGCCGTTCAGCTGTGTAAAACCACGCTGTGTGGTTCGTTATCTTCTGTATATATTTGTCGCGCAATCTCTTGTACACTCATTCACCAATTATGTGCTTTCCTATGCACGGGCCCCTTTACTTTTATCGCTTTTACGCTCAGCAATTGACGCCCTGCAATGGCGCACTTGTAATCTACATTCTTCCTCTTTCTCTTCCCCGTCTTCCCCCCCCTCTTTCTTCAATCCCCCCTTATTTCCTTCCTTCCTCTCCCTCGCTGGCTATGCCTTTCGGTGCGGCCAGGATCTATCAACTAACTAACTATAACACAGTAATTCCCGTTCCCATAAGGTATGTTATAACAAAGTTACACTGTATTTTGTTGTTTTTACTTTTGCAGCTGTTATAACATAACATGGGTAAGTATTGTAATTATATCATATTTGATACTCCATGTTTTTGCAGTAAAAAAGTAAAAAAAAACCTAAAAAAGTAAAAAAAAAAATTTCCAGGATGGATATATTGGCATCTAGTTCATTTAATATCTCAGAATTGGGTAAAGATTAAGTAAGGAAATTTGGCATAATAACTTTTATATAAAGAGCATTGATGCTATTAAATTTTGGAATATGGAACTTGAGGGTATGATTGTATACCTATAAATTCCCTCTGTCATCTGTCCTTCCTTAATCTTGAGAATAGAGTTAGATAGATGAAAGACGAGACCAGATATGGAAACTTTAGGTGAAGGAGGCCTCGATTAACTATATATATGAACTTCTGATGCAAACCAGAAGTCACATTATTTTAATTCAAAAATTTTCCCCTGAAAGAATGTTAGATAGATGTCTGACACTACTCTATTGTTAAAGGAAAAGTATGATATACAGGGACAAGTCACTACTAATTTGAAGTGTTGAGAATGTATTTTAAGTTAAATAAATTAGAAATATGATTAAAAATTGGAGCCTGGCATTGTGACGATGTTGCAATAAATAATTGCTTGTTGGCATTTACAATATTTTTTGTCATACTAT
The DNA here is from genome assembly GCF_000671375.1 of Centruroides sculpturatus. Classification (NCBI taxonomy): domain Eukaryota; kingdom Metazoa; phylum Arthropoda; class Arachnida; order Scorpiones; family Buthidae; genus Centruroides; species Centruroides sculpturatus. Next base: position 3,487 of record NW_019387390.1, on the reverse strand, counting down.
GATATAAAATTTAAGTAATAACTGAAAATTATTTGGACTTCCTAATAGCTCCATTAACCTCTTGTTGAACAAGTTGGGAAAGTTGAACAAGAGCCTTTGCCAGCTTTTCTCTTAAATACATTCTAGAAAATTTCTTTATTGAATACATCTTTTGTTTTGAAATGTTATTTAAATACTTTGTTGTCATACATTTGAAGTAAAATAGCTAGAAAAATAAGCAGGGATTAGATACAGGCCTAGTACAGCATGAAAATAATATTCTAGAGACAGAAGGTGAGCTGATTTTACAAAATAGTTTTGTAGAATTTGCAGAGTTTCAAACTGAAACAAAGTGATTCGTGAAATATTTTGGATCTTTCCAGCACCTATGAAATCCGATATCTTCCAATAACATAACATACTTAGATAATGAATCAGTAAACAGACAAAAAAGTTCCACTAAATTGTTGGACTTGGTTGAAAGTTGTGGTGTATGACCATTGTGGAACAAAGATTCATTGACACACAGGATGGATTAATGAGAGATTTTAGTGAACATATACAGATGTTAATAATAAGCAACAACATTAATGAAACCATGCAACTCAGTTAATTTAACTGTAATAAGATTTAAGATTATAATGTAACACAATTTCAAATTTTTCCAATTTATACATATTGTGAGAACCTGGGCTAGTGCAAATTATTTAATTAGTAAAAACCCAATTTAAATTTATACTTTTGTTTTGTTAAAAACCCATAAAGGAGAAAAGTTCCATGTCATAAATACAATCAAGGAACTTTATAAATTTTTCCCACAGATAGCACTTTTTCCGTGTGACACAACTTCTGAATAGGTAACTAGAAACAAAATCATGGATTGGAGCAATTGACAACTTCACCAAAAATGAGCATTAGAATTCCTGGGGAAGGACCCTGAATAAAAGGAAAAAAGACAGATGATGAAGAGAGTTCACCTATCAAAATTTGTGTGTGCTTATCCCTGCCATGCTTGACCTCCTGCCACTTTCATTGGACCCTAGCTGCTCCGAACTAATGATCAATCAATCAAAATCCACTGTGAATATTACTATTACAGTCTTTTGAATTCAAGACCTATCAAAACAAGCAGGAGATTTTGGATTCCTGGATCGAAGGAGTTGGTTTTAGACATCCTGAAGGATGTCTAAAACCAACTCTCACCAATCCAGATATTTACTGACATGTGTCCAAATTTGTAAATGAGAATATTATAGACTCTTATAGAATAATTCTTCCATTTATGTTACATTTGTAAATTAGCAATGACCTTTAGAAATAAATTGTTTTTTCATGTTTCGTTGCATAGTGGAGTGCATTATTTCTGGATCTCCCTGTCTCTCTAACTTTCCCTCCTCCATCTGCCCACATTCATCCCCATATGTAGTGGCTCATGCATGTTCCACAAACATGCTGAAAAATACAATCTGAAAAATACAATCAAAGAAAAGGTTTCTGTGTTTGCCAGAAAAACAAACACAGTGTCACAGGCATAATAGGGGGCACTTCTCAGATTCCATAATATTTTCAAAATCATCTTTGATAAATTTAGTAAATAAGGAATCATTCAAGTGTTACATCAGTAAAAACTTTCCTTTTTTTCAATCCCTCCTCCCCATAAACTGCTGAGATAATATTTGAATGGTTCCTAATCTAGCAAATAGTGTTTCCCATTACAGATATTCATTTCTATCCACAATAAAAATAAAATGAATAAAAAAATAGTATATTTGAAAGTCAATATTTATAATCCAATGTGTATTTAATTGTATTTCAGATAAATTTAACAATGTTTATTTTATTTCTATAAAACTTGGCAGTGCCTGGAAAAAATTAATATATTTATTAAGCAAAAATATCAATTATTGCTTTAATAAGTTTTGTAACTGGAGAATGTGTATTATACCATGCTGTTCTTGAAATGTGTGATGGTTCAAATGTTTGTAATTTGTTTTTTCCTCACATCATGGCAATGAGTGCCAGTATGCATAAATAATTGATTAAAAATAACAAAGAAATTTAAATTATGAATTTTTTCATATAATATTTAAGTATTCTGTATTTTAAATAATAAAATTGCAGTTAAACTTGCCTTTTTTTAAATAACTTTTACAAAATACCTTTCTCTTTAGTTAGTATTTCCATTTCCTTTGCAACTTGGTCTGACCATGAAGCAACAGCAACATGAAGACCATAATCACAACAAACTTTCTCATCAGCCCAACCTCTCCATTTTTTGTAGCTATCCAACAAAGAAGCATCCTTCTCTGCTACAAAATCCACTATAAAAATCAAAATGATATTAAAAATTATAATTTTATATGCATTATTTTTAATNATTTTTTTCCCACATTTAACTTTTAAAATATTTTGAATATTTTATATGTATTATAATATATATTATAATTATAGCTACATAATTACAGTTGAGTTTATTAACTAAAATTCATTTTGAAGTAAAAGTGTGTTCATTCTTGTCTATTTTACATCTGTAATAATTAGTTGCATAATAACAATGTGAACTATCCAGTTAGAACAGTTTATATAAATTAAAAATTATAATTTTATATGCATTATTTTTAATGGATCCAAAAATAATAAGTTAAAGAACAAAATCAATTTTAATGTGTAAAGCATGAAAACTTGATTCAAAGCAAACATACTAATCATAGTAGTGCCTCCTGCCAATGCTGCTCGTGTTCCAGAATAAAAATCATCAATAGTTACTGATCCCATAAATGGGAACTGGAAATGAGTATGAGGATCAATACCCCCTATTTAATTCACATAAATTATTAATTTAGTAAAAATAACATATATATAATATATATATATAAGTAATAACAATATGTAACTTTAATTTTTAAAAATTCTATTTACATTATTTAGATAAAAAGTTTTAATAAAATATTCATTCTAATAGGCTGATATTGTTTCTATATAACNTACAACTACAAAATTGCATTTTTCAGTGTTTTCCTTACTATAGTTATTTTTTTTAAATGTATTACTTAGCTTTAATTTGAGTGTGTTTTTCGTGTTGGAATGAATTATTTGGTTTTACATGTAATCGTATGGGGAAAAATGATTCACCTTATGACATTTTCATGATATGATCTTAGTGTCAGAACGGATTAATTTCGTATCCTGAGGTACCACTGTATTTGCTCTAACAATCAAGATAAATGACTTGATTATTAGAACTAAAAATGATGTAAAATATTAAAAAACTATTAGAAAAATGAAAAAGAAAAGCTGGTAAAATGGTTAGAGATTGACATGTTTTTTAATTACTATAACTATATATGCCAAAGTCATATAAACTTTGTCATTGTGTATGGCATGAAAACATATAAATGTTTATTTACCTTGTTTTCTCTTTTCCAAAATAATGTCTGCAGATGTTTTACTCATGACATGAACAACATACAAGATGTAACAAAATTATTCTAAAGGTGCAAACCTACAT
>NW_019387389.1:0-11546 GCF_000671375.1 Centruroides sculpturatus | reverse complement strand
TATTAAAAAAACTTAAAAACAAATGATATTTCAAAGTTTCAGATCTCTGACATTTTTCAGAAAAAGTATTCATCTTTAATTGTTTAGATTTTTGTTTTCTCTCATTAAGAATTTTGGAATATGGTTGAATGGATGAGATGATGCACCTTTTTACATTTGCACTTCAATCCCAATTGTTGCCTCCCACCATGACACCTCCTTTATTCTTGCATACGTGGGTACATAAACATTTAGTATTTTAATATTAATTTAATGTAAATGTATACATAACCAATAATATTAAACAGAAAAAATAAATATATTCAATAAAAATCTTTGTTTTAACAAATGTACGTCATCACAACTCAGTAAATATGTCAACACAAACAAAAATCAGTCTAGTATAGGAAAAATCGGGAAATTACATGATGAAATGGCGAATTGTGAATAAATCATTTCTTTAGAAATCCTTCCAGAAAAGTATTTATATACTAAAAAAATGACATATCTCTCTCCTAAAATAATAATGTTATTACTATTTATTTTTTGCCTTCTATGGGCATTACTGTGAATCGGTGTAAATTGAGCTGGCGTAAACCGAGGGCTAGCTGTATTATACAAAGTCATTAAACAAAATTAATAGTTAGTATTATGCCATAATAGATTTAGTAAATCTTAAGAAGTTTATATACCAGGGGTGGGCAAGCAAAAGTTCAGTGGGAGCCAAAATGCATGGGAGCCACAGTTCTGTAACCATGATTTTATTATATAATATAAATATGATATTGAATTTTTTAAATAAACATATTTCACAAAATTGTGGAAATAAAATTGTAAACATAATAATAAAAAGCAGAAATTAACACTTTCAGCAAGAGGCGCATGCAACTCAAAAAGAGCTGCATTTGCCCATGTCTGTTATATACCTTAAACAATGTTATGGGACATCATCATCAAGCAAAGAATAAAAATTAAATTCATATCCTAACAAAGATTTCTTTAAATGTCTTAAAGGTTCACAAGAAATAAATATATAATTCTTAATATCCTCAACGACCAAATCACAAAAAGGGCACCTAGTGTTTTTCATAATACAGTAGAACCTCGAAAACTCGGCCTAATGTGGACCGAAGGGTGGCCGAGTTTGTGAAAATGCCGGGTTACCGGGAATGGGGTTAAAAAAAATAAGTACGAGTGTTTCCTCAGAAAATACTGTACTGTACTTGTATGTATTGTTTACTTGAGAATACAACAGAGAATAAACTGCCCAAATACCCTTAAACAAAGGAAAACTATGTACTTTATGAAGGCATAGTGTTTACTACATGAAAATGAAAATTAATGAATACACTGTGTACAGTAATTTACCTGATAAGACAGACCTCAGAAAAATACTTTATGAGAGCTTTTATACTTTTATAAAGCTGTCTATAATGAAAATTAATTAACTAAGGATTTTTTTGCCCTGCCAGGGTGTGGCCGAGTTATCCGGAGTGCCGGGTTATCGAGAGCCGAGTTTTCGAGGTTCTACTGTATCTTCTTTTTCCTTTAACGAAAATATAATATGCATTTAATCTAAGCTATATTATTAAAGATATAATCTTGGAATTCAGATTTGACAATAAATAATTGTGTGTAAACCACAAAAAGTATGAAGTCTACAACCAATTATATTTCTGACTAATGTGCATTCTATCTTGCAGCCAATATTTATCACTTACTTCTTGTAGTAATTTGGCAGAAAAAAATCATATAATACTTGAGACTAATAAGCATATGAAAAACCCAGCTCCTCCAATCAATTTTTAATAACATTTAGCCATAAATCACAGATGATTGCTGTACCACCATAAATTTATTATAAATTAATTTTCTAAATTGGCATTCAGGCAAATCAAGAATTTTAAACCAAAATCAAAAAACATTAAAGACCAATTGCCAAAGATGGTCTATGCAATTCGCATCTTATCAAACATCCGGAAAATAACAGTTTAAGTGAAAAATACATTTAAAAAACCATAATTGAGTCTTTTCTAATTTTTCTATAAAATTAACACTCCAAATTGGATCACTAGAAGCACAAGAATTATAAAAATTTATATTAAAACTGAAATAAAACAAATCTAGTTCAATTTGCAATTCTAGCTTTAATGCTAGAATTATTATATTAATATTAAAAATCCTCCTAACATTAAAAAATCATCATTCATATAATTAAAAATATATCAATATATCCTTCAAGGTCTGCCATCAAGCTATCATAATTAGAAGTGGATAAACATGTAAAAATTAATGTCAAACTATGATGTCCAATAAAAAGACCTTTGTCATAATTGAATTTGATCTAATAAAATTATCAGATATATTTGGTAATTCAAGCTTACGAAATGTTTGGCAAATAATTAGTAACACTCCACCAAAAAGTCTTCCTTGACTTACATGCTAAGCTTTCTGTGATAGTTATTGATGAACTTAATGAAGCAAAAAATGATTTCTTAGAATGTGTTATCCACATTTCTGAAAGAGCAATAATATGAAAGGATAATAAAAATTTCAGAAAATTCACATCCATAAGATCTGAAGTTAAAATTCCTTGACAATTCCATGACAAAATATTCAAATCAAACTCAGCCACATTCCTAGACAGTTCTCTAGTTACACTTGATACTCTGGTCTTTTTTCCCTAAAAAAATAGTTTTAAGCAAAACATTATTTTCTAAATCAAAAGTAAACTTTTCACCATCAATTGTTAAACAATCAGATCTAAGATAGGCCACTTTATTCTGATGTTTGGCAAATAATAGACAGGGATGAGCCTTTTATAGAGAGGGATGAGCCTTTTCCTTTGCATGCTAGACCTCCAAGTAAAATCATCAAAAATACTTTTTTAGAAAATTTTTCATTCAAACAAATTCTTTTCAGATTCTTGTAGATCAAGATTCAGTTTCCAATTTTGCAATGACCAAATTCTTTTTGTTTATTTTGAAGACAATTTTTAGGGGAGATACAATCTTCATTTGGTCTCTTAACTGATCCCAGCAACTCCCAAGAGCAATTACAAATATAGAGTTCATCATCTTGAAAACTTGAAATCATCTTTTGGCACTATTACTAAAGGATTCCAAAAACTACAAAAGATGACAAAACTGGCTTGACGTTGACTTTAATTCTATTTTCTTCTCGATGACAGACGTTCCTCGTGTTCCTTATGCAAATTAGCCAACCAGTCAAATTTTGTTCATAATTCATCTAATTTCAATAGAATAGTATCAAAACACTCCTTAAGAAACATAACAAGATTTGGAGGAGTTGATACGGCTGATTTTGACATAGGAAAAAAAGAAGTCCAAGTATTGAGTTTTTAACACAGCTTTGCTAGGAGACTGTTGACACTTACTGGATGCAAAAGACTTTGGGAGAAGGGAGAAAGGGGGAATTTGAGACATTGGGCTGGAATTGGGTTCAATACCTCCCATTACTAGTAAAACATGAAGTAATAAATGTAGAATAGTATAATTAGAACAAGTAATTACATAGTACCTAATATAAAACATATTTTATAGTTAAACATTGAGTAGTTAAGATCTCAAGTTAAATCTTCACAAAAAGTCACCAGCACCAACAGATGAAGACAGCACTCCAAAACACAATATATAAAATAACATAATTAAATATAAATTTATCAGGTTATATAAATATTGCAATAATTAATTTGTTATCTGAGTGCAGTATGGTTACATTATTTTTAATGTATTATAAATTGAGTATTTAGAATAACTAAAGGTTACAACTGATAAGGAAAAGTTAGCTGTATCACACTAGTAACCGAATGCAAAAATACATTCATTGCCATAAAAATTTGCACACCAAGGAGTTATCATAATACTGCAAAACTTGGCGTGCAGATAAGTCTTAAGCAGATATGAAAACATTTAGAGTTATAGCATGATGGCTCATTGCATAATGTCAGCAGAGGGCATTACAGTGTGCCCTCCTTGGACTATAAAAAGCACATAAAGGAATCCTGCCTATAGTTTACCTGTTACAGAGAGACACTCTATCACTAGAGATGCCTTTATGTCACAATTTAAGACCATAAGAAGTAAATGAGTTTGAAAGAGGAAGGATCATTGAGTTGAGAGAAGCTGTAAGGTCATCTTGCTAAATAGTCTGCAATTCTAGGCCATTCTGACAACACTGCAAGGTGGTGTTGGGACCAGTGGATGAGAAAGAGCTTGCACACATGGTGCCCAGGCTCAGGATGTCCTTGGCAGACCACTAGCTGACAGAACTGCCTGCTCCTCCAACAAGCACACAGAGCTGACTATATCATTATCTAACATATGGACACAAGAGGGCACCATCATTACAGACACTATGTCTGTCCATACTATTTTTGAGACATCTATGCAAGGAACATTTGATATTACAATAGCTGTTATGTGTGCTATCATTGACAGCTACCCATCGTTGCCTCCATTTGGAGGGGCAATGATAAGTAGTGGCACTCCTGATGGAATTGGACTGCAATGGAATGGAACCGGTTGCATCTACAGTGATGAATCCAGATTCTGTTTGGGCACTGATGACAGCTGTGTTCATGTCCGGAGATCCTGTGGTTGTACACCTCATTCATGCCTACACTTTGGAGTAGCATCCCCTCCACAGATGGTGTGATGGTCTGTGGTACCATCACATATAGTATTTGATCACCTGTAGTAGTGATCAAAGGTACCAACCCAGTGGTATGTTAGTGACGTCCTGCAGCCACACATATTGTCTCTCATGACAGTGTTCTTAAAACCATTTTCCAACATGACAATGCTTGACCACACACAGCAAGGGTATCACAGGACAGTCTCTGCCACATTGCCACTTTCCTGGCCTGCCCAGTTCTGATTTGTCACCAATCAAACATGTCTGAGATGCCAAGTTGGAGAGCCTAGGTGTCTGTCTGAACTAAAGGATCAGATCACTTGCAGCAAAACTGTAGACAAAGATGCCACAGGACACCATACAGCACTTGTATGCCTCCATGCCTGCCTCACACTCCATGCCTGTATCACATCGTACATTCACACTAGAGGTGGTCAAACAGGGTATTGGAACCTCCTTTCATTTTTAGTTTTTCCTGCAATAAATAATCCTTTTGCTTTCATTTTGTAATCATGTACTTATATTGTCATTACACTCATACATATACAATTTCAATAAAATCCATCCAATAAATAAAGCATTAATTATAAATACACAGCACTAACTTTATAATGCTTTGCAGTTATTTTGGAACGTAACACAAATGTTTTCAGTTCAACCATGTTCCAAAATAACTGCAAAGCATTATAAGGTTAGTGCAGTGTATTTATGTACAAATTCATTTGATTCTGACAACTCATCCTTGATGCACTAATTTTTTTGGCAATGAGTGCACAATCTATTGAGACATACCAGCTTGTGAATTAAAAATTAGACCTCAAATTCAATGTGATAAAGCAACTATCACTTTGGATTGTATACAGTTAGCTCTATGACTGTGTTCACATGTCTGACAGACAAGCTGGAAAGAGATGGGAACAGGTAATGGTGGTGATGAAAATGAAGCTAAACAAATTTAAGTCTGAACCAATGCCATGCTTTACTGGAACACTTTGTGCATATGAGTCCATAAGAACATTTGTTTATGCTCACATCACTGAAAAAAAATCAAGCAAACATTGTTAATATTGAAAATTTAAAAAGGAAAAGTACTAATAAACAAGCGAAGATTAATGACTTTTTTAAAAGAAATGCAGAATGGACTTGACAGTTAAAAAGTATTAGTATACATTTCTTGACTTAGTAAATAGAGTGGTGCACATAAAACTGGCCCCAAATGCAAAGTACAGGGTTCCTACTCAAATTTTTGTTTTGAATTCCCTGACTTTCCCTGACCAACTTTGTCCAAATTCCCTGACCCTCACATTTTTTAGTGTGGAATATCGACATAATAAAACAGCATTTACTGTTAACATTGAGTACATTTAGCCCTCTTTTTGCACAGTTGATATGCTTCAAAGACTGCCACATTAAAAAAATACAGTACATACATCCTGNACAAATTCCCTGACTTTTTGACAATTTTCGACAAATTCCCTGACTTTTTGACAATTTTTGACAAATTCCCTGACTTTTTCAAAAAATAATGAAAATCCCTGACTTTCCAGGTGCGTAGGAACCCTGAAAGTACTGTACAGTTTGTTTTATTTGGTAAAGATGTGCTGCACATTTGTATGGTTTTTAACTTAAAAAGGTTTTAATTTTAACAATATATGTGTTTACAAGCATTTCTATCTTTTCACAGTCTGAGTTGGAAGTGGTCACCATCCCCACTTGATGCATTTTTCCACTCATGAAAGCAAGTTCTCTCTCTCTCTCTCTCTCTCTCTCTCTGTGTGTGTGTGTGTGTGTGTGTGGCTATGGAGAAGTCCAAACCATCACTAAAATTTGTGTTAAAATATTTTTGAAAGGAAAAAGAAAAAGTTAGAGAATAATTTTTGTATGAAAAATGCAACATGAATACATACACAGCAGAAAGTATAAATTATAAAATTTGAGTATGTGTATCTTGTCCTTAATTACTTATATATTATGTCTTTGTCCACTTTGGATATTCTTGTGAACTAGGTATTTTATTTAAAAATTGTGATTCACTTCTCTCAGTATAACTTGTTCACAAGAATATCCAAAGTGGACAAAGAGATAATATAAATTACAAAAATTTTAAAACAACTGTAATTGTGATTTAAAATACCAACAAACTACATAAATTGCAAAATGCATTACATTAACATAAATAACTGATACCACAAATTCCACATACAAATGATTTGTATAAAACAAAACTGACTTTTTTTGGTCCTTTGTCAGGAAATATCAATCCTATCTATCCATCTTCATAATTGAAATCTAAAGTCTTTTTAGAGATGCTGTTAAGAACATCCATTATTTTGTTTTTAATATTAGCGAGTGAAAGCAATCCCAAAATGCTTTTAAACTCAGAGAAAAGTGTGATCGATAATTCAACACATGCTCTTTCAATTGTAACCAATATAATATGAACATTAGTCAGGGCATTATTGCAATCATCGTCCTTGCCAAATTTTACATATTCCAGATTTTTCAACTTGTTTCAGTTATTTTTTTAATAATTAATCAGTCACTTCAACAAATTTTATGGTTCTCTTTTGTATGTGTTAAAGCTGAAAGTATATCACAATATGACTTCAAAAGGAATTTTAACCTCTATTCTTTTCATAAAACATTTATGCCACCTAAAAATTAATACATAAATCAGAATAAAATCTTTAAACAGTTATGATTGTATCAAATGTTTCAGTACTGATTTTTCTGAAATAAACATGCAATTTTATTGCAGTGTTTCTTAAAGAATTTCAGATCAGATTCATTATGTATATAAGATACCTGAAAACAACTAGATTCACTTATTTGTGTGAAATCATCATCAAATTACTATAACTTTAGGGAGCAGGCTGCTATAATTCTAGCAAAATCATTAGTTCCATTACTTTACAGAGTACTTTTAGCATATAAAAAATTACAATGTAGAAAATACAGTTTTGATTAAAATATAAATCAGTTTTGGTTTATTGATTACTTTAAAGTAGTGTGACCAAACAGATAATTGACTATCTGGTTGCATATAATTGAACAAGCACAGAATAATACACTGATATAAAAATGCATAAGCTGAATAATTCAGCTAGATATAGATATAGCTTAGAGGATGTCAAAAGTGATTAATAGTTAATATCACTCAAACATACAAGCATATTTTGCAAACGACATGTCTTTACAAGTGCTGTGTGTATAAAAGTATTCTATAATCTTATACTATAAATTTATGTATATGAATATATAAACTTAGTTCACTCTATCAAAAAGAAGCTAACTACTACTACCCTAACAATTTGTATTAATGTGAGTTGACTATATATATATACATATACAGTAAACTCCCGATTATCTGGGCTAATAGTGGGGAGAGGTGGCATGGATAATCCAAACTATAATTATTTATTTCTAAAATACATCATGTAGATTCAATGTAGATTCAAATTTTTCAATTAATGTTAGTTTTTGTTTTATGTAAGTACGACTTTCTTTCAATTATTAGGCATTTTAAGGGCACTTATCTGAAAATTAAAAAAACATCTTATTTTACATAATTTTACACTAAAAGTATTTGTGGGAGAGTTATTTGAAAAAAATATTACGTATAATATGTATTATACATACGTACATATAATCAAATCTTAAATTGTAATACGTATTATAACATGCAACTAAACGAAACTTTGTATAAATGTACTCACTATCGTTTTCTTTTCCGAAAAGAAATGTCCGGCGCGAAAGAAGCAGCCTAACTAAAACCAGTCCAGCTGACTTCAGATACCCCTACCACCCACTTCAAACATCTAAATACGAACACGTGCACACTTATAGGATGTGTAAACATGAAAGCAAGCAACTATTTAAAAAATACATACACACACAATTATTTTCTTTAAATTAAATTCATGCATGGATAATCCACAAACCACATAATCGGGAGTTTACTGTACTGAATATATATACAGGAAATCCTTGTTAGTTCAAAATTCAGGGGACAAAATATTCATGACTGTATTATTGAATTATCTGAGATCTGTATAATATTCCAAATTCCATGTAACTGATGCAATTTATTAAGCAAATGGAATGCGACTACTTATACAGAATGCTATTTTCATTAATTAATTAATTAATAATAATAATATAAATAAACTGCAGGTAAACAGCACATGTCCAGTGAGAACCTCACAGGTTGCCAGATAGGTTTTATAAAAAGTAAAGCAGAATTCCTCAAAACATAGCCCAAATTATTTTTAAAGTGGCCCAAAAGTTGAAGCCTAGAGCCCTATAAAATCTCAATCTGCTACTTATAGCCCAGTCTTGCAATCCTAAAACCCAGCCATATTTTATGAGAAAAAAGAAGGTAATCCATGAGTAAGGTTACACCCAAAAATGTGTTACTATAAAAGCAGTCATATTGACCAGATTAGATTTGTTCTTAGTCTATTGTTCTCTTATAGCATGGAAGACCTTTGATATAAATGAACAAGTTAACATGCACATATAATAGTTTGGACAGAATTTTCACTTCAAATTACAAAGTAGCCATATTTTGAACTAACCAAATTCCTTAACATGTAAATCTCCATATCCCCAGCTGGGACAGAAGTACAGTTAATGGGATTTTGAATTAATGAGACTTTCCTAATATATATATATATATATTATTTGTTTAAATAAATAAATAAATATATATATATATTTATTTATATATTTTTTTCCAATAAAAACATGCTTAGTACCAAAATTTTTACTAATACAAAGACAGGTTTCAATTTAATTTTTTTTGGTTCTAATTTATAAATGTAAATTGAGAATTGTGTACTTCTGAAAATGAATTTGATAGATCCCACAATTAAAAATACAGATGGATTAAACATTGATTTTATTCTTGTAACTAAAATCTACATTCTTGTAAGAATGCTGTTTGCAAAATCATAAAAAGAATGATTATAATTCTAAATTATATACAGATTGCTCTCACTTTATACTAGTAATGCATTCCTGGAGGAATGCCAAACAAAATCAGCACAAAATAAATCCATTTCATTATGAAATAAATAGGGATGCATTTCAGTTATTAACAATTTGTGTATGTATATATATATATTAATTGACTTACCTTAAAACAAACACTGATAAAGTGAATTTTGTCATTGCCCTGGCAAAACGTCATTGTCACATTAATTTTCACATGATAAAATGAAAAAAATTTTACCAGAATTCGTTAAACTAAACTGAGATTACATTCATAACCCCAAAGAAATAACCCTATTTCCAATTATGACTTTATTATTCATGTATAAAAGTGTAAAAAGCAAAGTGGTACTGTAATAAATATTCCATTTTGAATAATTTTCTTCTAGTAAGCAGACAGGTTCAACCTCCAATTGTAGAGAAATTCAAACATCTGGTTCTAGCAGACCATTCTACTGTACTCAGAAAATAGGAGTTAAACTTTAAGAGCATCCAATCCTTTAAACAGATGCATTTCCATGCAAACACTTGCTACTTTGCACATCATAGGGTGCATAGTAATGCCAGCTTTGGCTACTTTTCACCAAATTTGGCTCCTTTTTTACTCTTTTGGCAGCAAAAAATATTTTCTACTTTTTCAAACAATTTTCAACAGAAAAATAAAAATCACAGATTTCTTTTAGTTTTTTGTTTCGTTTAACCACTGATATACTGCTCCACACTTCAAGGTTGAATACCATCTCCTCCTCACTTTGTTTGGTTTGAAAATCATTTAGATCATTAATTTATTTATTTTACTTAGTAAATTAATTCAGAATATTATAATTTAGACATTTCAACTTCTTATTAATCTTTTAACTCTATAAATTATACAACCTTGAGCTTGAACCTGAAAATTGTTAATATGAATTTTTAATACACTGAACTAACTACTGTTTCCTGTTTCCCTAGCAATTCATATTAATGCAAATTGACTATATATAATTTCTTTTTCTTTTTTTCAATAAAAACATGCTTAGTACCAAAATTTTTATTAATACAAAATAATAATAGTATAGAAATTATAACTTAGACTTATTTATGGTCAAAATTGAGGGGCTTAGCATTTATATAAGTCCGAAATGCATATGTGGAAACAATAAAAGAAGTGTCTAACCTGATAGCTGTAATGATAGTCTACCAAACTTAATTTCGGATTAAAGAGACATACATACATAGATTGATTATGCAATTTAAAACTGCCACTTTGCTGATCTTGTGCAGCAGTGTTGCTGGGTGCAACTTCAGTTCTGCAATGATGATTCCAGTTGAGGGTCATCCACCAAGGGCTAGGCTGAGGATCATGCACCTCCATAAATATGAATACAAAGTTGTTTGCTATGTCTTTTCCTCTTCTTGAAAATTTCATAAGATTCTAAGGCTTCATATAAACTCCTACTTACAAAATCACTTTGTTACTTTGCACTTCCTGTCAGAGTCATTCTACAACACAGACATGGGCATTTAGATTCACTAATTACCTTTTATTTGACTTGGCTGTTCTTTTTTCATTTTTATTATTACACAATAACTTCACTTTTAAATTGTGAACTACTGTGTAAACAATAAATACCTTACAATAATAATAAACCAACACTGCTCAGAATCACTATTAAAGTGAAGTGTCTACTAGCATTACAAGTGCTACCACAAGGTGTGAAAAAATATTTGTATTTAACAGTCGCAAAAGAATTATTGAGACTTTATTAGAAAAAATTTGAAACCAGTTATTGCCAATCAGTATAAATCAAACCAGTGCAGTCTATATTAAGATGCTAATATTCAACAACTGAAAATATCTTCCTGTGGTGACAAATTATACAAATTAATAGATTTAACTTAGTTAATTAACATTTAACATTAATTATAAATTTATATAT
>NW_019387388.1:0-11366 GCF_000671375.1 Centruroides sculpturatus | reverse complement strand
ATAATTATTAAATTTAATAGGAGATGGTGCTTATTGCCTCCCTTTAGGGTTAAATTTATTTGTAATTTATTTATAGTCATTATTTAGCCCAATCTCATACAGCAGTTGTATTTATCATATTCTACAACTTTGTAATTGACTTTTTTCCATATTGTTATCATTTTTGAGAAGGAGCGTGCTAATTTCAAAGTTTTACTGCTAGGAGTGCTGCAAGGGGCACACTATGGTAGCACATAGTCACTTTACTGTAACTATACATCCTGTTCATAACTGTAGTTATCTGTGTTCATCAGTTTCATAGGTTTACAAGGACTTTACTATGTATCCAATATTATCCAACTATTGATATATTGTCATCTTGTATCTTGAAATCAAAATCATAAACCCGATTTTATTCTCCTTGTCTCATATTCTGTAAAATGACAGTTTAATCAAAATTGAATGATCAAATTTTGAGAATGAGCTCAATTCTATAAGCCATATAGAAGACGTTTGCTAATGCTCCATTACCTGAGATGTGATATACACCAATCAATACTGTAACTGTCTGAGTTTCATCTCCCAACTGCAATCAAACACCAAACACCTTGTTGTCTACTATCTCTAGGAAGCACCACAAACAAAAATGGCAACTCTGTAAAAGAGAAGGCAATTTGTGTTCTGCAGATTCAAAAACTTTGAATCATTTTGTGTTCTTCTGGAACTGTTGATATCACTGAAGAACGTTTGTCTTACCTGATAGATCATTTTGAAATTGTCTGCAAAACTCATGTTGCCCAATAAGTAATTCTAATTTTGCAAACTGTGGAACACAAAATGCCTTCTCTGTTGCAAAGTTACCATTTTTGGTTTATGGCATTTCCTAGAAACAGTAGAGAAAAAGACATTTGAATGCACATGAAAGATGAAGTATTTATTGATTGGTGTATTATACATCACATACTTCTCAGGTAACAATTAACATAATTATAGTAATTTAAAATGATAGCATTCATTTCAGAAGACCCTGTATATAAAATATTAGCAATTATTAATATACCTCAATGCACAAAGGGAACTTAATGCTTCACCACGAAAACCAAATGTTCTTAAACTTGAAATATCGTGAAAATCTTTTATTTTTGATGTATAATGTTTCAAAGCTGATCAAAAGAAAACAAAATTAGTAAGTAAACAAATATTTACAAATAAAGATAGCATTTCATTAAATATATCATACTTAATTCTTTGAAATTCTTTTCCTTTACACCAGATCCATTATCAATAACTTCTATTAATTCACTTCCATATTCTTTTGTACGAACCTCTAAACAAATTTACTAATAAATTTATTTGTTATTTACAGTTTAAAATATAAAGTAAATTGCTTTACCAATATTAGTAGCTCCAGCATCTAAACTGTTTTCTATTAACTCTTTAACTGCTGAAGAAAGAGTTAAAATAACTTGACCAGAGCAAATATTATGAACACTGTCTTTATCTATTGCTTGAATATTTCCTGCTTGACTTTCATCCATATTTTATTTTTCATTCCATAAAATCTAAATTAAAATATAAATTAAATAAAATGCATTTAATAGTAATAATATGAAGACATACATACCCATTTAACAAATGATTAATGCAAGATAATCTAACATTGGTACAAATTAGACAATATGCTGTTATTAACTGTATCATTTTATTAAATTCTCGCCGTAAATTATTCATAAATTCTTTATGTCTTACAGGCAAAGTAGCAAATAGATGTTGCACACTTACTGTTGTACCAACCTGTCACACATTTTTAAAAGTAAAATATATTTTTTAAGAAAAAGAGTAATATTTATATGAAATAATGGAAATAAAAAACAAAAATACTTGTCTTGGTACTGGTGACTGTTTTATTAATAAGCCACTGTGATCATATTCTAATCGAGTCCCGACAGTTACCGTTTTAGAACGCGTTGTTATTGTTATATTGCTGCAATTATAATAAAAATTTACATCAAAGAAAAGCTTCATTCTATGAATCACAAAAATTTTTTCTGATTTTTAGATTTTTCTCACTATTACAAATTTTTTTTGTTAGTACTTTCATATCCTCCCTTTACTTTTCTTCAGATAATTCATTTACTTTCAAATATTTTAAATTCAAACATATTCATTTTTTATATTTTTATATATATCAATTTCATGCTTCATGCATTTAGATTATCATCTTCATTTCTACACATTCTAATGCATGATGTAATACACAAAGCAAGGGATAAAGAAATAAAAAATTTAAATTTAAAATATCTGAATATAAATGAATTCTTTGAAGATAGACTAAAAGATTTGAAATTAATAAGAAACATTTTCATATTCCAAACTTCAAAAAGTAGATGTAAGTAGAATTTGATATAGTAGAATCGGTATAATTCAATTATATCAAATTATTCATTATTATTATTCATAAATTATAATATCTAAATAAATTAATCTGTATAGGATGCATAATAAAGTCTTTATACACCTACATAACTGACGAATGCAGATAGCTACAGTTACAAATATAATGTGAAGTTATAGTAAAGTGACCATGCACTACAAGATGAGACTATTTGCAATGCCCCTAATGGTGAAATTCAGAAGTTAGCACTCTTATCTCAAAAGTGATGTATGATATAAAAATGTTAATTAGAGAGTTGTAAAGCATGACCACTTTACTATATAACAATACCTTGTATACATAATATAAAATGCTAATTTGTCAGTATTTGATTCTGTCAATACCATATCATTAATTGCATCACAAAGCAGCAAATTGTGAGAAATATGGACAGAATATAAAATACAAATTTGTATTCAAAACAACTTCTTATTGCTTGTTGGAATAATGTGCCATGTCTACATCTAACGTACAGTTTCACTTCCCATGTTTTGTGATATAGCATTGATGGGAATCAAATACCAACCGATTAGCATTTCACACTTTCTATTCATGCTATTCATATACACAAGATGTCCATTTGTACTAAATTAGTCATATTCTACAAATATAAACATCTTTACTAAACCCAATATGTTACAATAAATCTACTACAGCTGCCATATGAGAATGGGCTAAATAATGGCTATAATAATTTCATATGGCAGTTGTAGATTTATTGTAATGTATCGAGTTTAGTAAAGAAAGATGTTTATATTTGTGTATATATATATATATGCCTTGTCAGGCTGAGTGCCTTATGTGAGAGTTTACAGGACGAGGGTGCTGAATGCATTCCCAGTTGGCATTGAAATAACCAGCAATGGTTATATCATAATGTTAAATATATTGGAAGAGGATATTGGACTGAAGGTCTGGGTAGTGTAACTGGCAATGCATCCGCACAATAAGCTGCAGTTGTGGGTTTGAGACCCGCTCTGGACCAATTCTTTTCTTCCAGTTTAAATCTAAAATTATTTAATTAAATTATAATTATTAAATTTAATAGGAGATGGTGCTTATTGCCTCCCTTTAGGGTTAAATTTATTTGTAATTTATTTATAGTCATTATTTAGCCCAATCTCATACAGCAGTTGTATTTATCATATTCTACAACTTTGTAATTGACTTTTTTCCATATTGTTATCATTTTTGAGAAGGAGCGTGCTAATTTCAAAGTTTTACTGCTAGGAGTGCTGCAAGGGGCACACTATGGTAGCACATAGTCACTTTACTGTAACTATACATCCTGTTCATAACTGTAGTTATCTGTGTTCATCAGTTTCATAGGTTTACAAGGACTTTACTATGTATCCAATATTATCCAACTATTGATATATTGTCATCTTGTATCTTGAAATCAAAATCATAAACCCGATTTTATTCTCCTTGTCTCATATTCTGTAAAATGACAGTTTAATCAAAATTGAATGATCAAATTTTGAGAATGAGCTCAATTCTATAAGCCATATAGAAGACGTTTGCTAATGCTCCATTACCTGAGATGTGATATACACCAATCAATACTGTAACTGTCTGAGTTTCATCTCCCAACTGCAATCAAACACCAAACACCTTGTTGTCTACTATCTCTAGGAAGCACCACAAACAAAAATGGCAACTCTGTAAAAGAGAAGGCAATTTGTGTTCTGCAGATTCAAAAACTTTGAATCATTTTGTGTTCTTCTGGAACTGTTGATATCACTGAAGAACGTTTGTCTTACCTGATAGATCATTTTGAAATTGTCTGCAAAACTCATGTTGCCCAATAAGTAATTCTAATTTTGCAAACTGTGGAACACAAAATGCCTTCTCTGTTGCAAAGTTACCATTTTTGGTTTATGGCATTTCCTAGAAACAGTAGAGAAAAAGACATTTGAATGCACATGAAAGATGAAGTATTTATTGATTGGTGTATTATACATCACATACTTCTCAGGTAACAATTAACATAATTATAGTAATTTAAAATGATAGCATTCATTTCAGAAGACCCTGTATATAAAATATTAGCAATTATTAATATACCTCAATGCACAAAGGGAACTTAATGCTTCACCACGAAAACCAAATGTTCTTAAACTTGAAATATCGTGAAAATCTTTTATTTTTGATGTATAATGTTTCAAAGCTGATCAAAAGAAAACAAAATTAGTAAGTAAACAAATATTTACAAATAAAGATAGCATTTCATTAAATATATCATACTTAATTCTTTGAAATTCTTTTCCTTTACACCAGATCCATTATCAATAACTTCTATTAATTCACTTCCATATTCTTTTGTACGAACCTCTAAACAAATTTACTAATAAATTTATTTGTTATTTACAGTTTAAAATATAAAGTAAATTGCTTTACCAATATTAGTAGCTCCAGCATCTAAACTGTTTTCTATTAACTCTTTAACTGCTGAAGAAAGAGTTAAAATAACTTGACCAGAGCAAATATTATGAACACTGTCTTTATCTATTGCTTGAATATTTCCTGCTTGACTTTCATCCATATTTTATTTTTCATTCCATAAAATCTAAATTAAAATATAAATTAAATAATTTAAATATTCTTAGAATATAGATTGGATTGATGATATAAAGCAATACAATACATGGGTGATTTGCCAAGGAGAAGGTGCCTCACAGAAGGACTTTTATGGGAAACTGGCCTCTACTTAATTGTTAGACATACAAAAAATTTAAATTTTAATATATATTATTAAATTAATTTCTAATCATTAATCTTAACAAAACAAAGCAGCAAAATCACTGATCTACACATCAGATTTAATTAAACATTTGCATAAATCATAAATGTAATCTAAAATACCAGCAGTTTAAATTTGCAATATTTTTATTGTAAATTTAAACTGTTGAAATTTCAGATTACATTTATGCAGGGATTAGTGATCATGCTACCTTCTTAAGATTAGCAATTCAAAATTAAATAATTGAAAAAATACTAGGAAAAAAATTGAATCAGATTAAGACTCAAATGTTAACTTATGTTTACCATGTANACTAATTGTAAATAATGATCTTTACATCCTAAAGTGATTAAGACCAAGTTGCTTTCTGTTACAATATCATCAAATATTCTAACAATAACAAATTTCTTATCTTCCACATACTGAGAAATGTGTTTTTCATGTAACAGTAGTAAAGGCAGTAGCTGTTTGGAAGGATGAAGAAGTCTTCCATGGCTTTTAGTTATGGTCAGCCTGGCAAAATTTTCTCTCTTGGTTCCTTCTGTTCCTGGGAAAAATAGTAGGAATTACATCCTGTCTTAGTGTTGGTTGTAAACGCTTCTCCATATGTTTTACCCCTTAATGATTACATTACATGTCCTTATAAAGCAACAATTATCAAAATACAACTCAGAAACAAAGGTAAGATTGCAGATGTGAATGATGCTGTTTGGACCTTAACAGAGATGTAGAGCATGCCCACAGGAGCAAAAAAGTCAAAGGAATCATACCTCTAGATGTGATCCTTCTTGAGATATAGCCCTCCAAAATCAGCCTAAAGCCCACTTTCAGGCACTATAGGGAGTCATGCTGCATACTCGCTAAGTCTATTGCATGTTTAACTAACAGTACAGCAATATCAGACAATCTAATGATATTTATTGGTAAAGAATAAAGAAAAATCCAACACCCAACCCTTTGCAAGATATTCACCTCCAAATGTGGAACCCAATGGTTGACAGTTCCAGTCTCCATCTTGCTTGCAGACATTGCGCTTGCAAGCATGTTGTAAAGTACTATATCATTTTTATGCCTTTTATAATGATTATCGACATGAACTGTGTGCCGGAAATAGCCGTTACCTAACGGGTACTTTACGCAGATTTGCAATTAATGTGCCAGGCCTGGACTTTAAGCATGCACCGAAAGAAATAATGACAAAGTTGGTAAAAAAACAATCCAATATTTAATAATAATTTTAGTAATAACTATGTACAAAATTTAGTAACAATCAAATAACAATTTATTCAATGAAAATCAATAAGAATCAACTCGACAAAACTCAAATCAATCTAGTTGCTAACTTAAATCTATTTCCCTTTGGAATTCGACAAATATATGTACAAACCTATGTACAATAAGTCTTATGAACTAAGGTCCTAACCATCACCTCAATATACTAGGAACCTTTTTCCTCAACTCTCAAGACTTTCTCCAATCTTCAATCCACAAATCGAATAACTTCAAAAATGCCTTGGAACAACTTTATCGCTATCGGACACCTCTTTCGTTTGCTGCTACGAAGCTCACCTCGCTCGATGCTAACAGAAGCTCACCTCGGTCATCTTCGCTTGAGGTACAGGATTTATATTGTGAGGTGATGTCACAATTCTGACTGAGTCCACTCCCCTTATTTACATACTTATCTGGAACTTTGAACTTTTCCTTTTTGCCTGGCAGCCTATTTCCCGACAATACTTGCTAACCTTTTACATTATTCATTCTGACAATATTTCGAGATGATATTTTACTTTTTAAGGTTTAACAAATTCCTAAGTTATGCTTGTGGGGTCTCCCCCCTCTTCTCGGTGTGGACTTACTGTTTTCTGCTTGGGAGCGCAAGTGTATGCAAGTTTTTTTTTCTACGGCGCTTTTTCTCATTGGTGAGTTGGTTTTTCTTTTTCTTCTGTTTTAAGTTTCTAAGGCGAGTGGTGAGTGGTGTTTTAAGTTTCTAAGGTGTGATGAACTTCGTCCTAACAAAACATAAGCCCCCATACAAAAATAGAATAAAAAGCAAAATAAAAAATAACTAAAAACAATGCTCGGACTTGGTTCCTTACAATGTTATATTATAGGCACTGCAATCAGTGCCAATAACAAATAATAAATGATTAATTTCTACTGACCAAAAACAGTTTTTACCTTGAACCAGTACTAATGCCTATTCTCTATGCTCCTTGTCATCAGAATGAGCAATCAATCACCTTGACTGAAACCTTGCATGTAGTTGTGTGCTTTGGTGCTCACTATCATTTGCACCTCAGTGCCCAGGTGGGAGCAAGCACCCACACTCCCTAAAACTATATAACATCAAGTACTCCATGAACAGTCATGTGGGCTACTTGAAGCTGGCATAGTTGCATGGACTAAGTACTTAAATGCAACAGTCTTAGCAGAGCACACAATGCATGGTGCGACTCATGATTGCATGCGACTGATTTTGGAGTCACATTTAGAGGTATGTGACTCCAATTTTTTGCTCTTATGGACATAAATCTACAGTTCTGTTAAAATCCCAACAGCTTCATTCACATCTGCAATTGTACCCAAACAAAGGAGTTCTTGGTGATTTCGAAGTCTCTTAGTATATTCCTTCTCCATGCATTTTGTTTTTCCAGATCTGTCTAAAATGAAAACATAGCGTGTCTTTTACAAGAGGCATAGCCACTTTTACACTCTGGAACACACAACTTAGAAGGCATTATTACATCAAAATCAAATGATATCTATATTAACAAACTTGCTATAGCAGTAACTAACATGACCCGACTTGCTGGTAGTGCCACTCTGGTGGAGAAGTTTGTCTCTAGACTTTTTCAACACACTTCTTATGAGAGTTCTTCAACCTTATATTCTAGTAATCATGCAATATGTATGATATATTCTAAGAAAAATTTCTTTATCTAGGACTAAAGAAAGTTAGTATAACAAAAACTATTTTAGTAACTGGTTGTATTTTGACATGGCAACATCTTTATATCATACAACACCAATACTTTATAAATTATTATAGTAAAAAATATATTCTTACACTCACCAATTACATATTCAATAAAAGAATATCAATACAGTATTTTTGTCCCAGCATATCACAGGGTCAGCTGATCCAGATATTTCTAAAATGAATTAAGATTATAAAAAAATATTAGATTATGCCGTTTTGAAATTGAAATTAAGTTGAACTTAATAATGTATTAATCTGCACTATCTGAATATATAATATTCAATTGGTAATATCTTTCATGGTATGCACTAGTATGATTTATACAGTATATAATAAATACAGGGTCTTCCAAAAAGTGATGCCAACTTAAATCATTGTAATTATGTTAATTATTATCTGAGAACATTGTAATATGTATTAACTGTCCAACTTTCACATTAGTCCATTACAATTTCTCAATGCATGCACCTTGTGTCACATGGCACACATACAACCAATACTCAAATTCTTACGCTCATTACAGCATATCTGTTCTCACTCTTCCCACAGCAGCCACAATTCTACAGCTTCTGCAGATTACTCATGTTGCACAATGTGATGAGTGATTCCAAATTTGCAAACTGAATATTACAATATCATGATTTTTATTTACAGCACTTCCTAGAGATAGCAAGACAACAAAACTTGTGAATGTAGATAGATGAAGGACAGTGCATTCTCAAGTAATAATTAGCATAATTACAATGGTCTCATTCATTTTGGAAGACTATGCGTTAAATCAAACACATTATGCTAAATTACTATCGATTGCAAAAAAATATATTAAAACAGCATGATTTTATAAGTAATATAGCATATTCCATTGATATTACTAACATCATTAATTAAATACACTTTGTTACAAAAAAATTGATGTATCTTAAAGCCAGCATGTAATCAAATTCTGCATGTGAAATGGTAGTAAAAAATAAAAAATTTATTTTAATATTACAGCAAAGTTTAATATGAGTAAGTTGTAAAGCCATGGTCAGTTTGTATTAATTGCCAGATTGTATTTGCCAATTTGTAACATTGTGATGAAATTGTGTTGTAATGATGTATCCTTATGCTGTAATATTGTAATGAAGTTTTTATTTTTTCATTAATATTTCACTTAATATATCCAATCCAAGTTTTTGCATTCATCTAAAAATCTTCATAACTATCCCAAAATAACTTTGTGATAGTTATGAAGATTTTTCAGTTAGATATTTTTATTATTAATTTTTCAGTTAGATATTTAATAAAACAGTACACTATAAGAAATTATACAGTTTATCATATGTTATTATCCTATGTATTTCAATGTTATGTTTGTAGCCAGAGACATTAAACAGCAGCTAACAAGTGTTTCCAACACAGATTAAAGATTTTGCATAGTTACTGTATCACAAATGATTTTCTAGTAAATGATTTCATTCATGAAAAATCCTTATTTCTTATGAATGATATCATAGAAGCAAATGGCACGAAAGAGAATGTCATACATGAGGATCTAGCACCGAAAAGAATATAAAGAAGGGAAACAAAACTGAAGCAACCAAAGTAATTCTGGGTAGAGCAAGTCGTTGAGCATTTGAACGAGCAAAGATTACAAGCACGAGATGTGAGAAAAGAGATACATAGACTCTCATATATCCAGAGTGTCTGGAGAAATCTGATAAATGATGAGCATATATGTATGTATATGTATATTCAGGTAAAATTGCAGATCTAAATGAGTCAATTGAAACCTCATCAGAGCTGTAAACCATGTCCATATAAGTAAAAAATCCAAAGGAACCAACGGTATACATGTGACCCTTTGCAAGATATAGTCCCCCTAGATTGTCCTATCTGGAATTTTGAAAAACCTCAAAATTGAAGTAAAATGTTACAAGGAAAACATCTGAAACCATTTCTCAAAACAATGCTAAAATCAATCATTTACCACTTTACCGGAGACAGCAAAAACTTCATAAAACACAAGAAATTCCATTGTACCGACTACTTCCGGGGCATAATCGTAACAACACCGCACATTCCAGTAAATCTATAATGCATTTAACGAGCATCTCGGATCCATTGCTTTTCACTCTTTTTCACAGTCTACAGCTCCAATAAGGTCCCAACTGCATCATTCACAGCTGCAATTTTTACTGGCATTCATAAAACCATATGAGTGTTAGGCAAGAAATGTAAACATTTTTTTCAATATAATGCACTTCATAAAAAACTGTTTATAAAGTTTTTGGGAAGTTCTTCTGTAATGCATAGGTAATTACAGCTGTCTCTCGATGTCTGACGTTTTGTAATCCGACACGCTCAGTAGTCCGACGCACCTCCCGTCAAGGTGCCCATCCCCGTTACGTGTCTGCTTGCACAGAAGCATGTTGCGACGTGAATCTCCCCACCCAATTCTTACACGACGACACACATTTCGTGTGTTTTGCGCGAGCAGTTCTGTTCGAACAGTTGGAGTAGGGAATATTGTAGGTTACTGCTAGCAAAAAGATGCCAAATATGTAATCACTTTCGGTAATCCGGACACTTTTGATAATTCGACACCCCTTTGGTCCCATACCTGTCGGATTATCAAGGGACAGCTGTACTTTTGTTTTCATTTAAAATGTATCTAAAATTTAATCGTAACTACACCTGTCTGGCTTTATTCGCCCAATATAATTATTGTTTTAAAGGAATCATCTCACTTCATGTATTTTATAATAGAAAACAAACATTATTTCATAAGAAAATTCTCATTTTTAAAAATCCAGCGTCGAAGCGAGACCTAAGATAGTAACTAAAAAACAGTCTTTACTATAGAAATCCTTAAAAATTTAAGTTAAAATATTGTGCGTACCGACTGTCGAAATTAAAGTGTAAATAAGTATACAGTATTGGTTTCTAAACAATAAAAATTCTAAAATAAAGTGTCGCCCACTCTTAAACCGTAAATAAGGCACGACATTCAGAATTCCCACAGTTTCTCTTTATCGGATACAACACACGTGACACGTGGTTGCCAAATCACATAAAGGGATCGTTTTCAATTTACATTTTTTAGGAAATAAAATTAAAATACATTTTATTCAAATAATTATACGTTTTCAAAGAATGGAATTATTTAAGTGCCGCAACAAAATTAAAATAATTTTTATTTGTATAACATTATTATTTTCGCCCACCAGTGGCTGAATGTTTTTTTA
>NW_019387387.1:11537-13428 GCF_000671375.1 Centruroides sculpturatus | reverse complement strand
TCACCAGATACTAATCAATAAAAATAAATATTTTCATATAAAATAGTTTATAACGTAACTCAAAGCTTTCATAAATTGATTTGTAAGTTTTTTAAAAACTGTATAGTCTTTTTTAATTTCAAGTTTTAAAAAAAAACATTTTAATATTCAATACAAGCAATTATTTATTGTGACATTGTCATAATGCCGGGCTGGCTGCAATTTTTATTTGAGTTTGAATTTGAGTTTAATTTAAAATATATGCTTTCCACCTTAAATTAGTAGTGGCTTGCTCCTGTAAATCGTACTTTTCCTTTAACAATAGAGTCGTGCCGGTTATCTGTCTAACAAATTTCATGGAAAATTTTTGAATTGAAATAACGTGGCTTCCGGTTGGCATCGGAAGTTCGTATATAGTTAATCGAGTCCTCATTTCCCTAAAATTTCCATATCTGTTGTCGTCTTTCATCTAACTCCTTTCTCGAGATTAAGGCTGCGTACACACTAGGCGTTTTTAAACGCGCGTTTGACGAACCAAGAGTTCTGCATAGGCGTACACACTCTAACGCGCGCTTTTGGCGTTTATAGATTTTTCTTAAAACGCGCGTTTTGCGGGAACTTTACGGGCGCTTTGAGATTATGTGCTGCCATGTTACTGTACATTAGATCGCGCGTTTTCGGGTAGAATGGACGTACGTTGGCAGAAATGGAGAACGATCATTTCGATACTGATCTATTTATTGATGAAATCTAAAAGAGACCAACCATTGTCAAGTGATTTTATAGATATAGTATTTTAAAAGAATTAAAAAACTTGGGTTTATTTTGTCTTAGTTTTGTATACAACGTCGCAAACATTCCATGTGTCAGTCTATCTCGTAATATTGGGTGCACCCAAAATTCTCTTTGCCTCTGCCATCGTCTTTTATAGCGATGATGAAGAAGGCGCACGCAAGCAATTACTTTCACGTCCATTTCCAAACTGAGCCAGTGCTACCGCCGAACTAACGCGTGTTTAACGCAACAGAAAACGCCTAATGTGTGTAAACGCGCGTTTTTAAGGCGCGTTTAAAAACGCCTAGTGTGTACGCAGCCTAAGGAAAGCTGGACGGACGATAGTGGGAATTTATAGATCTCCATTTTTTTCAAATTACAGCCCAATGAATTTTTCAAAATATCTCTGTAAATTTAAAATAATATAAACTAATTTGATAAATTGTAAAATTACGTGAAATATTTTCATTAGTTCAAGTTCAAATCCAGATAAAAAACGTGGAAACCCGTATTCATAAAAGCACGGAATGAAGAACGCGTTAGTAGTTCCGACAGGAACTGTCAACATTCGGCGCGAACTGTTCGTCGTAGTTCCGAGTCTGGAACAGTTCCTTTAGAACGATTTCGTCCGAAACTACCCATCACCTATAAGCTCCACAATCCCCAAGTTGTAAGGATGGAAAATGAAAGACGTCTGTGGCATCATCAGTTTTAATTTTGAAACTTTGTTTGATTATTTTTCCATTGTTTTTAAAGTGAAATTTTTAATTTTGACGGCCAAGTATCCTAAAAGAAAATGTCTGTCGTCAAAAATGTATTCCGGAACTTTGAAATTGAATAAATCATGATTCATGTTTCAACAGACTGTTTTCGAAAATTAATACTTTAAATGCATATATATACAAGGCCTCTCAGAAATTTAATTAAATGAAAATGTGCTACAGTTTTTTAATAATGAAATTAATAAAAATTAATTTTTATCAAATTTAGGAAAATTAATTAATTAATTATCGTAATGTACAGTACCAAGGACTATATACTACAAGGATAGCCAGATCCCTATTCTACAATGTTAGCCAGGAATGGCAAGTTAGTGACGTCAGCACGTGTCCTGACCTCTCTGATCAAAGCACGGTGG
>NW_019387387.1:0-11048 GCF_000671375.1 Centruroides sculpturatus | reverse complement strand
ATTTTATAACACATATGTTTACAATATATTTTGTAGAAACGTCAAGAGTATCACTAATTGAACAGTTCGGTCATAGTTTGCCCTATAGGCCTACGACTAATGAAAGATTCAATTATTGCTTCGTTATGGATAATCCGTTTTATCAAAACAAATATAGTTTCTGTAGATGTAGTTATCATTTTTATTTTTCGAATTACTAATTACAAGAGACGTGTGTAATTATACACGAAAACTATGCTTATATGATAAATGCAATGAAAATTAAAAACAAATTTTTTTAGACTATCCCAGCATATTATTAAGTATAGCTAATTACACAATGAGCATCTTCGTTACTATCGCTATATTAATTACATAAAATCCCTATAATAATTTCATATGATTCCATTTTCTTATATGTGTTATTTAGGTACAAATTTTAATCAATTAGTTGGTGTTAATACATAGTTTATTTAGATATGTTTAATGTTAGCTATTTTATTTACTATGTATCTGGACTGCTGTATGTTACTATGTGTATACTTCGTCTCTGTAATCCAAAAGTTTTGGTAGACGGACTCACAGCAAAAGTATTAGTTAGGAACTCACTTTTATTCTTTAAAAAATGACATATGCATTTCAGGTTGGTTTACTCTTCCAACCCCTATACTTTTTGAAAAATAGATTTAATACAAAATATAAATCTGAAAAACAATATAAAAAATTCCCATACATAAAAGGTATATTTGAAAATTTCAGTAATATTCTTAAGAATGATAAGATATGTTTGGCCCCATCTTTGACCAATAAGATTACAAATAATGTCTCTAAATATTTGAATAGAAGCAACCATAAAAATATAGATCCTCTAAAAAAGACAGGAGTTATATATAAATTAGAATGTAACTGTATGAATCCATGTAGTTATATAGGAGAAACAGGACTTATATTAGATATAAGAATAAAAGAACATGAAGCGGCTATTAGGTTGAGATACAAAAATTCACCATGGTATGAACACACCAAAAAAAAACAATAATTGTAAAATTAATCGCGATAATACTAAAATTTTGCATCATGAAAAGGACATACATAAACGTAAATTTAAGGAACACTTAGAAATTAAGAAAAACCAAAATAATTTAATAAATATTTCTGATGGTATACAAATAGATTTTCGCTGGTACAAAATGATAGAGGGCGTTACATAGTAATAAATAATGAAGTTATTGCGATTGATTAAATGAAGGATTCTAATATATTGCGAGGTATTGGATTGTTAGTATACTATTCATATTTTAAAGGTATGTAAGGTATTGTTTTTCATGCTTTTGTTAAGTCTACAAAATTGTCATAATGTAATTTGTTTTTAGAAGTGATGTAATGCAAACACTTCAAGTGCTCTTTAAACTTGTACGATAATTTTAAGGTGATGTGAAACAATTGATGATGTTTATATGTACTGGTAGCCCACACACAAATTTTATTTTTAAGAGTAAGTATGTATAAATACTTTGTAATGTATGAGATGTTATGTACTGATTGTTATAGCTTTTCATTGTTTTTTGAAAAATTAGCACTGAGGAGGGGTTGGATGTATGTACCAACCTGAAATGCATATGTCATTTTTTAAAGAATAAAAGTGAGTTCCTAACTAAAAGTTTTGCTGTGAGCGTCTACCGGAAATTTTTGGATTACAGAGACGAATTATATACATACTTAAAAATTTAGTTTTCAAAATAATGTTATAGCTATTCAGTTAGAAATCAATCTTGACACTTATAAAAACAAAATCAGAATATAATATGTGGATTTTGTGTTCTATTCCATGAAGATAATGTCCATCTACACAACTCTTATCTAAAAAGTCCAGTAATGAGTTTCTTAACTTTCCTGGCAACATTTGATGGTGCCATCTATTATGATATTTTATTTAAAGATTTTTTCATATTTTTAAATATAAAATGGCTTTTAATCTGTAATGGTTTCATAATCGCTGTATTGAAGAACTTCACTACAAAAGTCTACAATTTTTAATTAAGCAAAATACTTGCAGCTTTTACAATTCAAAANTTTACGACCACTGTGATGGGTGAGACGTTGTTGAAACAAAAAAAGTTATGCATTCCATCACGTATATAAACTGTCGTAATTCGCCAAGTGCAAATCAGCGAATTCGTAAAATTTTGTTTATTTTGAACAATCCGGATAATCGAAAATCCGGATAATGGAGGTTCTACTGTATTACTAAATATCTATAAATAAATGAGATAAATAAAAGTATTCTTATCAAGTCGAGATTATATAAGTAAAAAAAGTGTTACTTGAGCTGCCAGCAATACACTCATCCTCTGGAAGTTATTGGGATTAACATGTATTTCTGTCACTTTGGGACATGCCTTTAATTCCTTTGGTAATTTGGAATCTTCATCAACAACTGCTTTAAAATGCTGTAATTCTACCCTTCCNCAATACACTCATTCTCTGGAAGTTATTGGGATTAACATGTATTTCTGTCACTTTGGGACATGCCTTTAATTCCTTTGGTAATTTGGAATCTTCATCAACAACTGCTTTAAAATGCTGCAATTCTACCCTTCCTTTAGGAAACTAAAAGTAAAAATGCAGAATAATGCAATGGCTTATATTATAAATTAGGTGAAAACACTTCATTTTCTTAGTTTTACCTGAAAGTATCTACTTTTCAAAAGATTGTTTCGCATACATTTAAAATATGTGGTACATCAATAATAGCCAGTACTTGTCTATCTGCAGCAGGGTTTGTAAATGAACATTGTATATTATTTGTGTCTGCACAAATTNGATGGTGCCATCTATTATGATATTTTATTTAAAGATTTTTTCATATTTTTAAATATAAAATGGCAGAAAGTTTAATTTTGAGGGTAGGAATGGATTTTATAAAAAAATTGTAAATAATGAGTAAAATTGTCATTGTTTTGACCCTATTGGAGATACACACGACCCCCTTTATCTCTCTGCCCCCTTGACCTTTAATCACCAAAATTTAATAGCCTCAATCCCCTTAATAAACAAATGTCCCTGCAAAATTTTAGAAATTTTCAACAAAAATAAACGCTGGAGTTATTAAGCTTCAAAGAGGGCAAACAAAATTGTGTCACACAGACATACTAACATCCATACATACAGAAAAAACTCCCAAATACTTGCATTTTTCAATATATCAAGGTGTCCTGAGACCAAAAATGTAAAAATGTTGCTGGGTCATTTTTCAGCCAATCATAACATACTCATTTATATAAGGAAAGGATTAAGAAGTTTTTCTTTTGTTTAGTTTATAACACTTTGAGTACAGTTTTGCTATAGAACAGCCTTTTCTTTACAAGTTCTGCTTTTACTTTTGAAAATGTTTAAAAATCTTTTGGCTTTATTTCTAATTTATAACTAATAATTTAGCATTTTTATGTAAAATTAAATAATTTCTAAAACAATAAATGTTATAATGTAGCAATTTATAGTGTTCTCTCCCTAATCAAATTACTATTAATTAAAATGATATTAAATATGAATTATTATTATTTTTTAATTTTATTTTTGTCATCAAATTAACAGTAAATTTTATAGTTAATGAAATTTGGCACCACATTGACAATTAAATAGACTAGCACTGTTGCTTTTGGTTACCAATTTTAAATTATGATGATAAAAAATCTGTTCTGTAAGTTGTTCCAAAAAAGAATAGCAAATTTTTAAGTTTAAACTGAGAGCTCAAATAGAGCTAAACACTTTTTAAAATTATCTTTGGTAAATAGGCTATAAGTATTAACACTTCTTTTTGTTAATTTTTAATAAATTTTATATACTTTAGAGTTTTTTAATTATATGATTTAATTCAAGGTACTGCATATATGTAATCTACATTAAATAGAACACTAAATAGAAAGAAAACCTTTTATCCAGTACAGTAGAGCCTCAAAAACTCGGCACTCGATAACCCGGCACTCCGAATAACTCGGCCACACCCTGGCAGGGCAAAAAAAATCCTTAGTTAATTAATTTTCATTATAGACAGCTTTATGCCTCATAAAGTATTTTTCTGAGGTCTGTCTTATCAGGTAAATTACTGTACACAGTGTATTCATTAATTTTCATTTTCATGTAGTAAAGGCTCTATGCCTTCATAAAGGACGTACTTTTCCTTTGTTTAAGGGTATTTGGGCAGTTTATTCTCTGTTGTATTCTCAAGCAAACAATACATACAAGTACAGTACAATATTTTCTGAGGAAACATGCACACTTATCCTTTTTTTAACCACATTCCTGATAACCCAGCATTTTCACAAACTCGGCCACCCTTCGGTCCACATTACGCCGAGTTTTCGAGGCTCTATTGTAACAGGACTTCAACAAAAATTCCAAATGTGGTGAAGGCCAAAAACATTTTGGAATTTTCATTGAAGTTCTGTTACTGGATAAAAGGTTTTGTTTGTATTTAATTAAATACTCCAGTGATTTGTGAAGTTACAATAAGTAGAACACATTTAAACAATAACAAAGCCCAATTTTCTGATATCCAATATCTACAAGCTGGATTTTCCCAAGTAGATGACTTGTAGGTATTTGGATAAATAGAATAGTAGAATATTTATATTATATTTTTGTCTACTTTGGACGTTGTTATGAACTAGGACTTGTTTTATTGAGGAAAGAGAGAAACACAATTTCCAATTAAAATATATTAATATTATAAGAATAGTAGAACTTTCTCAAGGGCATTATTAAAATTTGCTAGGTTTTTGTAAGTTTTCTAATTTTCAAAAGTAGTTAGTAAATGATGAATCATTCATTGGGGTAGGTTGTCTTCAAATTCTAATGTTAGAACAAAGTATGGAACAAAAAACAAAATAATAATGAAACCCTTAAATTTTACATATTCTCAATTTAGATGACATTAGTTTTGAGGTATTTATACATTGTATGTTTAGTTATTGCAATAATTTATTTTAAAAAATAAGAATCACCCAAAGCAATATTTCATAATCTGATGCTGCTAACAAAATAAAGACAAAGAAAGAACCATTACAGAAAACTAAATTACACATCAAAATGCGTTAGCCACTTTTTAATGTTTTATTTCAGCAAGTGTGTGAAATAGGATACTTGCATTGTGTCCATCAACCAGGCTCTGCATTTTTTATGTAAATCACATCATTGGATGGAGATCATGGGCTAATTCTACCCCATTTATAGCCAACTACAAGCTTTCTGCAGTTACTTCTATCCTGTCTAATTCTACAAATTGACTCCTCCTGCTCTTGATGTCATTCCTGTATGAAGTTGGCTACATTGGTGGCTATGGCTCTATTCATCAGATTCTGTTATTGCGGCACCTTTTAAGAAAAGTTTTTGTGCTAAGTATTTTAGCCGAAAACAAAAGTCAGATTTTAAAAATGGTGTTTAAAAAATTAATATGCTGAAATATGTAATATATATATATATTTAGCGCAAGTTCATGCATAAAGATTTAGCTTAAAAACAGGCATTCTACCTAGTAAAAAAAACTTAGCATTTCGTTGACAACTATGTACAGTATTGTCAACAAATATGAACACAATTGGGTTAAGCTTAAATATGGCAACGATTTCACAAATAATTTGCTCTTTAAAATCAAGTTATATAATCTAAAATTCTAATTTGATCTTCATAAAATGATAAAAATGCATTATTAATTACTAAACATTTTTAATAACTGAAAATAAAATAAAATTTTATTCAATAATTTAAATAAATCTTTTGTTGTTACAGCTATTTTATCATCTATATTAATATATATTTCAAGTTTAAATTAGAATCAGAATTGATATTAATATCATAACATAATGCCAAATTGTAAGATGATAAACTATTATAGAAAATTACATCACCTCTTATAAACCTGTTTAAATGAAACTATTGGTTGTTTCATTTGAAAAATTTTACATATTTGATTTGAAAGATTTTGCATATGTTATGTAAAATTTGGGTTAAGTTTGACTTAAGTATGAAGCTAATTCTTCATCACAATTTGCAATTTAAAACTACATCTGACAACAAAAATTTTTAATTCTTAACTGTGAAAATACAGAATTAGATTCTTCCATTTTCAAATGATCTCTTATTTAGTAGTATCAATAGAAATAAGTTTTATTATTTACACTCAACATTTCCAAAATTTATAAAATATCTGAATATTTAAATTTTTTATTAATGTAAATTAGAAAAAATTTACAAAAAATTAATAACAAATGTCTTGCTTAAACATTGTTATTAAGTAAATAAAATTAAATGAACTAATTAATGGTTTATGCTTTTGTGGATTTTTAAAAAATATTACAATATGATTGTCATCTTGAAATATAGCTTAAAAGAATAATCCAAAATACATCCTTGTTATATTGCTCATTCATATATATCATGCTTTTTTTTGAGTTTTCTACATATAAAAGCACCTCAGCCAATAATTTTTTTAAAAATCAGTTGCCATTGAATTCTAATGGCAAAAAAATAATACTTTATTTCACTCATTGATCTTGAAACTACCATTGTATGAAATACGACCAACAAAAAAAGCAAGTTGGCATGGAGATTGAAATAAACAAAACAGATGGATAGATATATTGGTTATATTGCACCATCTGATATACTACTAACTTGGTTTGTCTCCCAACATGTACGATATAATGAGAGACTATTGTAATATAATTATCCTAAATTAAAATTTGGCAAATTTATTTGTTTAATCATAAAGATCAAATTAATTTTATCCTGAACTGTTTTTACATCAAATATTTAAAATATATGTAAATTTAAATCTAAGAACAACAAATGCTGATATACAGTATTTCAAAAAACATTTCCCATACTTGCAATGCTAAGTGATAACTTCTGAATAACTTATTCAAATTAACTCATTTACATAATGAAAACAAAAATATAAAGCAGAAAACTGTATGTAATCACTATATTAAAAACACTATTCTAACACCCATAAATTTAGAAAGGATTACTTTTTTAATTTACAAATGTAGATTCCTATGTCAAAGAATCTAACTGACTGTAGGTAATTTAACTCTAAAACTAAAGACAATTTTGCATATCAGTGATCAGCAGTCTCAGCTGAACTCGAAGTGTGGCCATGTTCTCTGGACTTGTTCCTCAAAAATAAAGACATTTATAAAGCCCTTGTGGACTTTATATATAAGATTAAAATTCTCAGATAACAGTGTGCCTGGGGATCTCCTTCATGTAGTAGTCAATGGTACCTCTGCTGTTTGGTTAAGTGGTTACTTTGTTCAGTGGTCTCTGTGGCATCAATTACGGTAGGATTTATTAATTCTTGGGATTGATCTGTTGTATACTGTTCTTCTCATTACATATTTTTACGGGCTTAACTCCATGTCTATTAAGCCATTTGTATGGTTCTGTAAGTTGTCACGTGTTCCTGAATATTTTGTATATACTCATTTGTCGTATTGCTAGATATCTGATTAGCAGCACTGATTGTTGTTTGGGTTCATATATATGGTCCCATCAGCCCCATGTGATCCCCCAACCACTTTTCCTCCTTTCTTCCTTCCTTCATTCCTTTCCTTCCCTCTTCTTCCTTTCCCCCTCTCCTTCTCCCCTCTCTTCCCTCCTTTTACTTTCCGGGCTATGCTGAAAAGCGAGGCCGTCAATACTGTAACTGTATGTTTAAAGTGTAGACTGCAAAAACAGATTGTGAACCTTATATACAGTATGTGATCAAATTTATTATGGTACCCAGCATTAACTGAAGATATTTTATTCAATTCCTTTTCCAATAAACTGGATGAAGACATTAAGAGAGAGGTTCTATATATCAACACACTAATAGCTATATGCTAATATGCTAGTGGCTGGAATGCATCATTAGGGATAATAATATATGGAACACTTATATTTATGTAAAACTCAAAAATACATTTTAGTTCCAGCAGGTAATTTGTACTTCTAAAAATGAAATCTTATGTTGTTCAGCTTTGCGTTCAACAGTGAGCTTAATTTTTTTTTTCATTAAATGTTCATTTCCCTTACGGGGATCAGAGTCATCCTTGTCCCACATCTGTATTACAAGGAGAACGGTTCTTTTTATTATATGTGACATTTAGAATTACATACAATTATTTTAATCAAACAAATAAGTATAACATAATAATTAGAAAACATTGATTTGTCTAACTATATACAAACTTCCGACCACTTGTCGGAAAATAGGCATGGAGAGAAACTTACACTCCTGCCTTTACATAAGAAGTTTTTTCACATAGTTAATGAGGTCGTTTTTAATTTCCCGGTTCCTGATAAGAGTATAGAGTTCAGGCTCTGCCGCAGAATACTGTTAGTAGAGGAGGAACAGTTGGTTTCTTTCAATTACATATTTCCCGCATTTCATGAAAAGGTGGTCCAGGGTCTGGACTTCCTCACTGCACTCGCAGTGTGCCTTGTCTTTTTTACCAATTCTTTTAAGGTATTCCCCTGTATTGCAGTGGCCAGTATAGATTTGGCTGCTTATATAGTTAATGGGTAGTCACTTGAGGTCGGTCAGCCTTTCGTATAGGTTTGGCAGGAGCCAAAACATGTGCCTGCCTTTTGTCAAGTGTGACCAACGGTCTTGCCAAAAGTCTATTGTTTCTTGTCTTATTTTATGCCTAATGCCCGATATTGGAATTTTATTATATGAGACATCGTTTAATAGTGTGGCCTATTTAGCAAGGGAGTCTGCTTGTTCGTTTCCTTGGTTGCCAGCATGGGCTTTTACCCATTTGAATTGTATATCCATATTGTACCTATTAATTTTTGTTTTAATGTTCAATGCCACAATGTTTGTATCCCTGTATTGTGATAGTGTGCTGATAGCTGCTCTGCTATCTGTGCACGTCAGTATGGGGTCTTTCAGTCCTGAATCTACTATCCAATTTATGGCCCTTTCAATTGCGTATAGCTCTGCTTGGTATACAGAGCAATTGTCACCAAGTCCATACATCTCTTGTCTTATTGTATCTCCATTTTTAGCAGCAACGAAGGCCGCACCAACTTTGCCCTCAATCTTAGAGCTGTCTGTATAGATATGGATTGATCTGTTGTTTTTATCGTCCTCTATTGTAATCCTGATAGCCCTTCTTTGGTGTGGAGCAGGAAGTGTTTCCGGCTTAGGCTTTTGTTCATAATCACTGTTCGTAAGCATGCCATCAAAGAGCTTAATATTGAATCCCTGTCTGCACTGGTGAAGGATGGCTTTCTCTCTAAGAATTAAGTCAATTGGGGGAGTCCCCGCAATAACTAAAAGGGCGTCCGTAGACGTAGTCCTATAGGCAAGGGTTAGCCTTAGGAGGGCTCACCTTTGTGCACTATTCAGCTTTCTTCTTATCACTGCCTTGTTAGCTGCTTGATACCAAGCTGTAGCTCCATAAGTCACTCTGGGCAGGAAAGCTCCTTTATAGATGAGCTCCAGGGCCTCTTTGCCCAGGCCCCAAGACACCTTGGCCACCCTAGCGAGGTTGTTAAATGTTTTCGAGCAGTTTTCTTTTATAGATGTAGCATGGGGAAGACACGTTAACCTATTATCTAGAGTAATCCCTAGATATTTCAGTTGATTTTCTACTTGTATGCTCTTGCCGTTCATTTTAATCACTGATTTTCTTCTATACAAGCTCGGTGTTGATCCTTTGGAGAATATGATTGCCTTTGTTTTCTTTGGGTTGAAGGCCAGTTTGATTTGCCTTCCCAAGTCCCAAATTTTTCCAAGCACTTGTTCACTGGTGGTTTCAATTTGTCTCCTGGAGTTCGCCCCGAATATGACAATCATGTTGTCTGCATATGCAAATTCGACTATATCTGGGCCTTTGTCCACCCGGAGAAATTTATTATAAATTAGATTCCAGAAGAGGGGACCGGAATTTGATCCTTGTGGGCACCCCCTATTTATCGCTCTGCTGACTATTACCGAGTCTGCACAATAGGTGACCCTTTGTAGTCCTTTGCTATGTAATACAAATTTGCAGGGATGGATGCCTCCCTGAGGGAATAGAGCACAAAGGGCCACCATGCATGGTCGAAAGCGCCTTTTATGTCCAGGCTGACACCACAGCAGTATTTCCAGTTTGTAAGAATCCTTTCAATATTGTTGATTACTTTGTAAATAACATCTTCAGTACTTCTGCCTGGCAGAAAACCAAATTACTTTTCACACAGGTAATTACTGAGATAGGTGTGCCTGGATCCATTGACTCACGAGGTGATCTAGCACTTTGCACATCAGCGGCAGAAAGCTGATCGGCCTATAATTCAATAATTTGGTGACCTTCCAAACTGATGGGAACAAGCCGTATCTTAAACAGAGATTGTAAATTTCGGTCATGTATTCTGAATTAATCTCCCACAGCTTATGTATGATTTCTGCCACTAGCCCATCAGGCCCCGGGACCTTGCCCAGCTTTAACCGGTAAATGGTGTCCTCTATTTCTTCACTTGTGAACTTTGGGGCGGTAGCATTCGCATACTCCGTCTCCCCAAGCTTCCTGATTTCATGCTGCTGCGGGGTGTCCATCTCCTCTTCATCTGAGGGGAAGAAAGTGTCTAGGAGTTTTTTGACAGTCTGTTCAACTCCCGATGTATAGCTGTCCCCGTCCAGAACTGCCGTCAGAAATGTGGGTGTCTTTAACTTGCCGATGCTAGCTTTATACAAAAACCTCCAGGGCTTCGAGTTGTTTTGCGTACAATAATCTCTCCAGGATTGTAATTTACTTGTCTTTATTAGTTCTTTATAACTTTTGCTTTTGTCAAGATATTCTCTTTTCTTTCTAATCCTGTCCTCGCTGTTTTTGGCTCTCTGATATCTTCTGCATAGTCTGTTGTTTTGTCTTCTCATTTCCGTGAGTTCTTGGTTCCACCAAGGTACTGCTTGTTGATTCTTTCTTTTCTTGGGGATCGCCTCCTTGCAGGAGGTGAAGAGGGTTGCATGAAACTGGTTAATTGCCAGATCTGCCTCCTCTTTGTTCTTACAGTTTAATAAAACATTTGGATCCATA
>NW_019387386.1:0-11465 GCF_000671375.1 Centruroides sculpturatus | reverse complement strand
AATTAGTGCAATGTGATTATATAATATTTTTAAAAAATTTACATTTATAATTACAGTCAAAATTCAATTAGTAATAGTAATTTTAGGCTTACTGTTATTATTCCTTTAGGTGGGAGGTTGCGAAATATTAATTTTATTTATATTTACTATTTGGGGGTCACGGAGCTAAGAAGGTTGAGAATCGCTGGTCTAGAAGTTTGACAATGGTGTTTGGATAGTCAGTGTAATCATGCTCAACATTCCAAACATGACTGTCAACCTTCTAGACTACAGGAAAGCGGTGCTGAACGTCCAATGCACACGTTTTCGTGTTTAAAACTTCAGCCTCAACCTTGCTAATATGTGTTTTTAAACATACTTGATCTAACAGATTTTAGCAATAGTGGAACCCTTCACTCTTCACCCAATTAGTTTAAATCGAGGGCCTACCAAACTAAAAATAATTTCCCTTCTCATAAGAATAAATTAGAGATACAATTACATCAAATTTAATTAAATTAATATAGTACAATTAATAAGGAATTAATGTTACAATAAATTAAAATGTAAGGGTAATATATACATGGTTCATCTTCCTCAATGATTTCCTCAGAATCCTCGGCACAGGCATTAAGCAATTCTAAACTTCTTACAGCTGGAAAAGAAAAACCATTAAAGAAAACAGTATAAAAGAAAATCTAAATTTATATGTTTAAAAATACCTTCTGAGGGGAATACTTGCACTGAGGCAGGTTTCTTAGCAGGAGTAACTTTATTCACCAAAAGTAAAATAAATTTAAAATAGGAAATTAGAATTTATGTAATACAGTCGACCCCCCCATAACACTGTTGATAATTCCGTTTTATATGAATTCCATGTTGTATGAGTCATTTAGATTTTACAAGTACATGTGCCAGGCTGTGAACGGCTCACGTATTTGTAAAATCTAAGTGACTCGTACAATATGAAATTCATATAAAACGGAATTATCAACAGTGTTATAGGGGGATCGACTGTATTTACAATATTAACAAACTTTATTGCTAACTAAAAGATATTTACATCTGATGTACATGTAGTTTATATTGAAAAAATAGTAAAATCTCAAATAAAACATAATTAATTGAATTTGACCAAAACACTGAAAACCATATATTTTAATTTTTAAAAGTAACAAAAAAAAAAAAAAATTTCATAAAAATAGTTCAAGAAATCATTTATTTAGGTTAGAATTAATGGAATAAGGTGCAATGCAACACTTGAGTTATCTGCTACTGGAGTGGTGTCACACAGGAAGAGATTCTATGGGAAACCAGCCTGAATTTAGGTGTTAGATATGCGAAGAAAACCTGGAAAACAATACTGAAGGATATAAACTAACAATCAACTACTAAATTTGTGCTTTTGTTTAGAGAACTGCAGATTTTTTCAAGATAAAATGTTTTTCAAAATAACAACACCTTATTGTCAGGTCCAACTGAAAAAAAACAGAATTTAAATAAAAATATCACCAGATTGTTCTAAAAAACTGTTTTCATACAAATTACATTCTTTCAGACTCTATTTAGATCTAATAAAGAGATGTTGCTGCCATCATGATAAATGTTTTATAGATTAAACTGTCTTCTTACCAAATTACTGGAATGAATCACACAATCAAGAACCTTTAAAGTCCTGTAACAATTCATTAAAATGTGTGTTACTGGACTTTAAAGATTCTTAAATGTTTTATTCTGAATAAATCCGAATGCAAGGAATGATTTATAGTATTTACACAGATTTGTTTGTTTATCAGATTTGTATTTTTGTAAAATTATGAAGCCATTTATACTTTGANCAAAAAAATTATTTATTTGGGTTAGAATTAATGGAAGTGCAATGTAACACTTGAGTTATCTGCTACTGGAGTGTTGCCACATAGGAAGAGATTCTATGGGAAACCAGCCCCAATTTAGGTGTTAGGTATGCAAAGAAAACCTGGAAAACAATACTGAAGGATATAAACTAACAATCAACTACCAGTATTTGTATTTTTGTGTAATGAACTGCAATTTTTTCAGTATAAAATGTTTTTTCAAAATAGCAACACCTTATTGTCAGGTCCAACTGAAAAAAAAG
Source organism: Centruroides sculpturatus (assembly GCF_000671375.1). Taxonomy (NCBI): domain Eukaryota; kingdom Metazoa; phylum Arthropoda; class Arachnida; order Scorpiones; family Buthidae; genus Centruroides; species Centruroides sculpturatus. The sequence continues at coordinate 9,367 of NW_019387386.1, read as the reverse complement.
AATTTAAATAAAAATATCATCAGATTGTTCTAAAAAACTGTTTTCATTCAAATTACATTCTTTCAGACTCTATTTAGATCTAATAAAGAGATGTTGCTGCCATCACAATAAATCTTTTAAAGATTAAACTATCTTCTTACCGAATTACTGGAATGAATCACACACAATCAAGAACCTTTAAAGTCCAGTAACATTTCATTAAAATTTGTGTTACTGGACTTTAAAGATTCTTAAATGTTTTATTCTGAATAAATCCAAATGCAAGGAATGGTTTATAGTATTTATACAGATTTGTTCGTTTATCAACAGACTCATTAATGTTAAAACTTATTTTAAAACCTGGCCAGTGATTTAAATAGACCTGTGACTAGACAGCCAAGAAACAAGATCCAAAATATCCAGAATGGACCACCTCAAAAATTTCCTGTTGTTTTTTTCACCCATCTGGATTTGTTTTTGGGTCATCCTTGGCAATAGGCTGACACCTTAACCATTCAGCATCTGGCCATCATAAAAATACATTTATAATATTCGAAAATACAACATTTAAAAAAAAATCACAGACTAATATATAACAAATTTTCTTGAAATACTTTTTAATAGCTAGCCAATACTTAATACTTTTTATTACATCATCATCAAAATAAAATTGGTATGGACTGACTTAATTGAAGCACAGTTTAATACATTGCTATAGAAAATACATCTGGCAATAATGAAAATAATTTAGAATATTGATCTCTTTATAAAATATTTATATCAATAACATTTTTATTTTTATTGTTTGTATCCTATTGGCCCACAAACTCAACTTCATGAAGACATTGTAGACCAAGTCTCTGAAAATGACGAGTTAGTTTTACAGATAGCAACGGCACTAGTCTAAATATTGGGTTCCTACTCAATTTTTGTTTTAAATTCCACAATCTTCCCAGACTTCTCCTGACCAACTTTCTACAAATTCTCTGACCCTCGTGCCCCTTAAGATATGGCACATTTACAACATAAGTCGGCATTTGACTTACTATGCACATATGCTGTTGCTTCTCCAAATTTTTAGTTATTTTTTCTAATTAACAGTTATATATATTTTTATAATTGCCAATTTATTAAATTTAAATAGTTTAATAAATTAGTTTATCCTGTTATTAATCTACAACCATAAATCTACATGGCTTTGAAAAAAAAAACAAGCAATTATTTTATTGTTATTCATTAACAAATTCTTTATAATCCATGTAAAAAGTATATATTTATTAAATTTATCCCTTAATAAACAGGAAAAAAATCAGAAATTGTTTTGTTATGCAATCAAGATTATTACAATGAAAAAAGATAAATATTACCATTTAAATTAGAATTATTTATCTTTTTTGTACTTTATTATCATTTCATTAAACATCTGTCCTCAAACTGTGTGTGTAAATGGTAATTGTGAAGGGTTTGGAGAGAGTTAAAATATTTCAAAAAATTTTATCATTTTTACATTTAGAGTTTTACAGATTTTTCTATTAAATTCATGATACAATAGAATCCCACAAACTCAGCTTAATGTAGACTGAGAAGGTGACAAGTTTTATGGCATAGTGATGATGCTAGTCTAAATAGCAGAATCTTTAAAAAAGTATTATATTTATAAATTGATATACTTATCAACTATATACCAATAGTGGTTATTTCTATTTGTAATTAAATTTTAATTTAAAAAATATTGGCTACTCAATGGTAACTTTGAAGTTAGTGAATTCACTTTGTGGTATTTTGCAGTGGCATCTTGGTAAAAGTATTATATTCTTTGTTAAGACGTGGAATTTATGCTATTATCGAGTGTCTCTGGAGAAGAATGATAATTTATTTAATCTTAGTGTTAAGTTATAGACATAAAATTAGATTACATGTATTTTTTGGATAACTTGATAAGAATGTCAAGTTATCGAGAGTCGAGTTTCCAGGACTCTACTGTATAGTTTATTCTAGCTGTATATTTACCATTTAATGTTAAAATAATGCTTAAAGTAAAAAAATCTGTATATCGATAGTACAGTGGTAACTTGTGCTTTTAATTTAACTCATTCTGAGAGATCATTTGAAGTCTGAATAAATTTTTTTCTATTAGAAATAAAAAAGTTAGTTAATCCATTCCTGTCCCTAAACGATACTCATTTTGATAAACTTAAAACAGCAAATATACATAAGTTAAGGTAAAACTAACAATTGAATGCCCTAACAATAAATTAAAACACAAACAATAAAATATGCAAATACTGTCTAATAAAATGAAAATTGCATTTATTGGTTGCACACCATCAACTTCGGCATCTTAAACATGTACTACTTTCATGCTTTGCAATAAGTTCCTTTTTCATCTCAATTGTTGATATTACAATCTACTTCTTAGACTTCTTTGCTTCAATACACCTCTCAGATGCCATGGTCAATAAGTACATGTTGTATTGGGTTGAACAGAAAGTTTTTGTCATCTATTTTTAACAGCTGTCTTTACTTAACATAAATGTATGATTTAATTATAATAGTTGCAAAATTTAACAACACTATTGTAACACACAGTTCATACTTAGATACATATTTAGATTTCTCCTGAAGATGAGTTATAATTTTGTCAAAAGTACTTGTGAATTTTACCATAATTAAATTTTAACTAACTTTAATAGAGTTTTTCTTTAATTATAAGTTAAATAATTAATATTTAATAATAAATAAATTAATTATATGAATTTTTATTTATAGTTATAGAATTTCTAGTTTAATTGCTAAATTAAATAAAAACTTATCTTACAAGATAGTTTTTGAAGTACAATACTTTTCGTTTTCTTCTCTTTGAGAAAACCTATTAAAAAAATTTCATATACATTTAATAAAAAACATTATCAAGTTTTACAGACAGACATAATTGAAACAAGAACAATGAATGATGACTGAATTACAAGTGCATGTATTATTATAAACAAAATATAGGGAAAGGTCAGAATATAGTGAATGACTGAATAGAAACTTGATACATTTTCATTAATTGCAGTTGAACTTTCTGAAAAAAAAATTCGCATTGCATGTGAATTATAATTATGGAAAACTGGTCACTAACAGAAACAAATACAAAACTGCAAACAGACTAATAAAAACAGTTAGTGTCAACAAGGAGGAATTCAGGATTCTCATAAAAAAAACAAAATCTTTGTGTGTGTAAAAATAGTTCAAGCAATCATTTATTTGGGACAGGATTGATGGAATAATGAGTGCAATACAACACTTTGGTAATCTACCAATGGGAAGGTGCAATACAAGAAGAGTTTCTATAGGAAATCTGGCTCCCATTTAAGTGTTAGGCACATAAAGAAAACCTGGAAAACTCTACAATTTCCAAGCTTTTGTGTGTTTGATGGTTGATTTCTTCCAGGAAGAAAACAACTACCTTTTCATCCAACTTCACAAACTTGCAACCAATCACCAATGTTTGTGGTTTTATGCACTTGACCACCGATTTATTTGGGATGAAATATTTTTCCAAATAGCAACTCTTGTCAGATCCAACTAGTTTCAGAAAGAACACGATTAGAATAAAACATTATTGCAAGAGTGTTCTAAAAACTGTTTTCTGACTTTTCAAACACACTGGTGACATTTTAGATCTGATGAGATATTACTGCTCTCTTGATAAATGTTTTATTCTGAATAAATCCAACTCCATAAACTATTTTTAGTGTTTGTGCAATAATTTGTTTATCTATTGCATCATTAACATTAGATCCAATTTTAAAACCTGGCCAGTGATTTATATAGAGTTTGTCCAGGCTCATGATGAGGTTGCCAAGTGCTAAAGGATAGAACCTGGCATATTCAGGAGGGTTACTCCCAAAAAATTCCTGCGGTTTTGACACATTTGGATTTGTTTTTGGGTTATCCACAGCAGTAGGCCAACACTTGAACCACTCAGCACCTGGCCATCATTGAAATACCCTTACACTACAGTTAAAAAAAAGTTAACAACAGTTAAGTAAAATTTATTTTAAAATTTTTAGGTAATACAAAGATTAATCTATAAAACCAAAACACAGTAACTGTCTTAAATCCTAATGTCTGAAAGCAATGTCAACAAATCAACAATACATAGGGCAATTTTTTTCTTCCTTCTTCCTAGCTTTCCTATCAACTATCAGTTTTCATTAAAGTAAGCCTGACAAAAGGTCATAAACAAATTGAAAATTCAATATAGTAAAATCCATGCACAAATTTCAGATGACACACTTGCTTACTTCAATAAAAAAAATATAGAGTAATGGAGTTTGCACTTAAAAATTGTGAAATATTCCTGTGCTAGTGACAATTTCCTGTGCTAGTGAAACCGGAAACCATGTTGTATGGGGGATATTTCCAACTGTGTTAGAGCAAAATTGTGTTGTAGAAGTGCCATTTTGTATAGAGGATACCTGTATTGCAATAGGCTAAATTTAAAGTTGGATCTTTGCTCAAAAAATTTCAACAGGACAATCAAACATCAGAAAGCCATGTCAAACCACAAAAGCACACCTCTCACTGAAAACAAAGATGGACCAATAAATAACCAGTCAAAAACAACAACATAACTGATTATTTATAAACCCACACTTGGAGTTGTGAATCCTCAAATATAATTTCAAAGAACTACAGAATTAGAATTAGAGATTTTTATTTTTGAATGGGTTTCTGAAGAAAATGTAAAAAAAACATTTTACAATAATTTTACTTTTTATACATTTTTTAAACTGATCATAACTAATCCCAATAAAAAACGATGTTAACATAATAAAAGTAGGGTTTTTATTAATAGTATATTTATTTTCAATGGATTAAAAACTGTCTACAAGATGACTACTGAGTCAAACTGTCTACTGAGTCATAAGAATCTTTTAAAATTATCATATGGAAAATTTTACTGTGGGGAGTAGACCTTTGTTTATATTGTATCCCTAGCTATGACTAAAGTTTGAGAATAATTGTTCTATACTGAAATTAATAACATATTAAAATTTAATATATTAAAAAAAATACAAAAGTACTTGATCGGAAAGCATAAGACTCCAATTCTTCTTCACTACATTCTGACACAGATCTTTCTGCTAAATTGAAATAGAAAAAAAAAATTAACTGAAAATGTTCATTAATAAAAGACGTAATATATTATTTGAATAGAGATAATATTAATTTGTTATATGCCCTAAGTTAGATAATTTATTAATACCACGTTTTTATGTAATACCAGAATATTACTTATAATATACTAATGCTATTATGTTTTATACTTCATCATTTGAGAAATATTCTATGAAGAATCCATTTGAGCTCTGTGCTGTTACAAGAAAATTGTGTATTGGCACTAAATTAAGTATTTCCATTGACCTCTATAGCATTCAGATTTAGGTAAAATGAAAACCAAAAATAATTCAGAAGGATAATACCACAGTTTCCATAATTATTTCTGAGTTTAATTTATCCAGTATGTTATTTCTCAAATGATATACGGTAAATCCTTGTTAATTCGAACTTAGATAGTTTGAAATCCCATTAGTTTGTAATTGTATTTTTGTCCTGGTGGGGATATAGAGATTTACACATTAAGGAGTTCGGTTAGTTCTAAATATGGCTACCTCAAAATTAGAAGTGAAATTACTGTCCGAACTGTCATATGCATATATTAATTCATTCATTTTGATTGAGGTGATTTCATGCTGTAAGAGAACAATAGACCAAGGACAACTCTAATCCGGTCAATATGTCTTTGCTTTTACAGTAACATATTTTTGGGTGTCACCTTACCGATAAACTACCCCTTTTGTTCTCTTACCTTGTAAAATACAGCTAGTTTTCAGGATTGCATGACTGGGCTGAGTAAAAGATTGAGATGTTTGTAGAGCTGTAGGTTACTACATTCAGGCAATTAACTACTTTTTGGACCATTTTAAAAATAATTTGGACTAGATTTCAAGGAATTCTGTTTTACTTTTTATAAAAGCTATCTGGCAACCTGTGAGGTTCTCACTAAATATGTGCTGTTTACTTGAAGCTTATTCATATTATTATTAATTATTATTAATTAATGAAAATAGCAATTTGTATAAATAGCTGTATTCCATTTGCTTAATAAATGGAATACAGCTACTGTATTCTCTCTGTATTCTAACTTATGATTCATCAAAACGTAACATAAAATTAACGATATTCATTAAACTTATATATTTTTATATAAAAGTAAACTTAATAAGACTGACTAAAATTTCTGTATTTAAATTCATCTAGTGCAGTGTGGCAAAAATGGAACATCAGTTATAGCATTTGGCATATTATACAGAAATATGTAAATATCAGATAATTCAAAGTTGCAAATAATTTGTCCTGTGAATTTTGAACTAACAAGAATTTCCTGTATTTATTTTTAGTCAAGTGTAAACATTCTTTTATCAAGAATTCTGCTATTTTATCCATTCATTTTGTTTTATATTCTCATTTGATAACAGCAATATACAATGGAATTTGTATTCTAAAAAATTATACAATACACCTTGAACTTATGTGCAATTATGTGTATTTATGTTATTTACGTGTATTTATGTGCTAAATTTATAGTATTACAGTAACAGCTGTACAATACATAACTGTTTTAGTAATTACAGTAGTACTATTTTTAGTCCAATATTATTAGTAATAGAATTAGAGGTGACAATGATGTTAAGAGAAACATATCTGAACGAGACTTACATGATGCAGAATCTACTCCAAAGTCTTCATCAGGCACAGATTCAGAACAAAAATAACTAACATATAATAAAAATACAAAATAAGTTTCATAATCACAGTAAGAAAAATTTCATATTTTATTTTTTGATATTAACTTAATACTAAAACAGAAAAATTAATTTTATGTTAAGTTTTGATGAATCATATTCATTAAACTTGTATATTATTGTATAAAAGTAAACTTAATAAGACTGACTAAAATTTCAATATTTAAATTCATCTAGTGAGTGTGGCAAAATGTGGTAGGCATAACCGACAATACACAAAAGTGAATTAAAACAAAACGAAGAACTTTGTTTTAATTTTTATTACCTCTTTTATTCTTACTTTTATACTTTTGTAGCTATGTTATTGCAAATAAGTATAGTATATTCTATAACTTAAATATTTTAGTTATTTAATAATTAAGAAATTTTTAAACGAAATATTTCTCTCGACATAAAGAGAATCTCCATTATGGTCCTATCTGGTTGAACCATGTAGTGTTGGAACACAATCCCATCATCAAACTGTTTGCATTGAATTTTAATACAGACGTTTTGAAAAAATATTGGTCATATATTTAAATTGTTTTAAATATTGAAGTACTATAATTACATGTAGTATATATTATATGTAAATGTGCATAATTGACAAGGCAGCTTCTTTATCCTACAGTTTTACAAAGAAAATTTGGAAGTGGTTGCAAGTTTTATTTCTTTGTGAAATGGTTATCATAAAAAAATTGTTTAATCACATTTTTTAAGAGTCTTTTACGAAATTTAATTTATATTAATAATCGCAGTTTAAACAAATTTAAAAAGTCCAAAATTTTCATCCTAAAAATATTTTTTATAATGAAAATTTTGAAAATATCCAATACCACGGAAATTTTAAACAATTTACACAAATATAGGCTGGGAAGGGCCTATAAAGGAAGATCAATTCTGCTGGTGTCGATTGTGTTCCAGTGATCGCGAAAAAACATTTAGAAGACTTCAGAATTTTTTTGTATAAATCTTCAGTGTTATATATTTTTAAACAGTTCAGTGATTGTAAGAAACCCACTCATCAGTGAAAAAACAAAACAAAGAACTTTTAACAATCAGAACAAATATTGGAATTCAGATAGCTTTCTCAAAGTTAAATATGACTAGAATACATTAAAATCATTTTGACATTGTATTAGTTAACATATACAAATACTTTCCTATAATAGTGTCTATTTTTTAAATTAAATATATACAGTACTTAAACTAAAAATACAACATTGAAATGAGAGAGTTTGATTTATATATAAATTCGGTTCAGTTCAACAAGTTCAAGTTTATATAATCTGTATTAATTAATAAGTGTAAAAATAATCAATGTTTAAGCTTGCATTGACAAAGAGCAAAATCAATTTTGATCCTAAATAAAAATTGCCAGGACATATATGACATTTACAGAAAAATATATTTTCTTTGACTATACATACGTAGATGAGTCTTAGTCCATTTTTTGTCCTTTCACACGCTATACGAATTAATAATAATTCCATCTGTGAAGTCGACCTTTCTGTGTAGGCTACCATTCGCCAAAAAAATGTCATATACGTCCTGGCAATTTTTGTTTAATGTAATTATTAATTTTAATTTTGCTGTGCTACTATTAGAAAACTTTTGTAACTAATTTTACATTTTTTGACGAATGGTAGACTACAAAGAAAGGTCGACTCCACCGATGAAATTGTTATTGCCTCGTATAACGTGTGAAAGGACAAAAAATGGACTAAGACTCATCTATGTATGTATAGTCAAAGAAAATATATTTTTCTACAATTTTGATCCTGTTTGGACTCCCCAATACAAATAAACTTTTGCCATTTGATGCTCAATTTGTTTACAGATTGCTTACACACAAACATAAATTGCGACATACACTATTATAAATCAAAAACTAACACTTCTCCTGAAATTCTGGAATAGTCTTCTGAAGTATCGGAGTCCGAGTCATAAGTCTTCTTGTACATTCGAGCAAATGAACGACCTAGCAAACAAAATCAAACTTAATTTAATATTGTTTATTCATGATATAGTAACATACTTTTTAAGATATGCTATATTAATATAATGTATAGTAAATAAATATCTCTGCAAAGTAAAATATTGATGATCAAGAGAAAACCTTATAAGTCACGACACCACTGATTTCAGGTCCATACATCAAGTTTAACCCATAAAATCCAAAAATACATGCATTTCAACAGTCTAAATCCAAAATTTTTGTGTTTTCTTACTTAGACCCCTGATATATTGTAACAATTTTAAAAAATGTAATAAAATTAAAACTTTTAAAAATACCAAAAAATTTAATACATTAATAATTAAGTAATTAATTCACAGATATTAAAACGATTATACATAAATCATTAAATACTTTCAAACTGTCGAGAGGAAAGTGGCTACCTCAACAAAACTGACAGTTTGAGTGCGGGAGAAATATTTGTGGACCAATTTTGGCTCACGATATCATTCAAAATGAACACAGGATATACACACTGTTCCAGATGCATGTGAAATTTAAAATTAGCATTTATTAATATAATATTAAATTTAAA
>NW_019387385.1:0-11465 GCF_000671375.1 Centruroides sculpturatus | reverse complement strand
CGAGTTGTTCATCTTGCGAATTATTTCACTCCTAATTGTATATTTATTAAGTTACATACGTCACAATTCTTACATGACGTAGAAGATCTTAATGTTTTCACCCCTTCGACGTCAGTGTTGAATGAAAATTTAGTCTAGTAAATATAGTACCTATATTTAGAAACAGTTAATTAACTTTAATATAATTATGCAGAACCTCACCAATTTAATTAATGAATAATAAATCTATTAAGTATTGTATTATGTTTATACATTTGGACTTATAACCCATTAAATTATGTTTTTAATTAAGTATAACACTTAAACTTACCTCGCACACGTAAATGAAGTATGTTCACAATGTAAATCCTTACAAAAATGCATGCGAACGTCAGCTGGGTATGACTCATAACAGGAAGTGATGTAGTTGTATACGGCACTGTGTGTCGATTTAAGAAATAACAATTAATTGACTTTGTATTTATGACACTAAATCTCGTGTTAAGTACCATCGAACGATTTAAATTGTTATTTGTAAGAACGTAAACAAAAATAATCGTGTTATATCGTGTCTAAATCATGTTTTTAACTTGTAAAATGTACAGAATGGAAGAACAATTGCGCAAATCATACAGTACATATACAATATACACATGCACCTCATATACCTCAAGCAGATTTAAATTAAGTTTTATAAAAGGAAACACAAGACCGGAAATTGCGTAATTTCTGTTCCGTTTTTTTGTACTCACGGAAACAAAACTTGTAGATTAATTTAAATAATTATATTTTATATATATTTATGTATTATTAAGGAATTAAGTAGTCCAAATAGCTACATTTCTGGCAATGTTATTGTTTAATACGACAGAAGAATGCGTTTCCCGAAAGGAAGAAATGTGTCATTGTATTGAGCGTTGCTGACAGACTGGTTTAAATATTATAGTAGTACAGCTTAATACAGTAGAACCCCCCCTATAACACTTTAGATAATTCCGTTTTATATGAATTCCATGTTGTACAAGTCACTTAGATTTTACAAATACATGTGCCGGGCTATGGACGGCTCAAGTATTTGTAAAATCTAAGTGACTCGTACAACACGGAATTCATATAAAATGGAATAATCAACAGTGTTATAGGGGGTCGACTGTATAACAAATAACACCGATTCTCTATTTAAAGAAACAGGGTAATAAAGAGCAAAATATTTGTCAAAATAAACAATTGAATTGTTTTCTTTTATTAAATACTTTTATATTAATCCAAGGAAAGAATTATTCGCTTAATCACTTCAATTTCTTCATCACAATGTAAACAAGATGTAGACGAAAATGACGTCATTGTAAGCGCAAGGTCGACGAAATGAAAAGCCGTAAGGCAGAGTATTAGCAACTGTTCTTCGTTATCGCGTTGTTATGACTAGCGATATGTTAATTAACATAATGACTCACTGCATGTGATGTCACAAATCGTTTGTATTATCGATTATCGTTGTTTGACTCGGCTCTAAGGGCACTACGGGGCGTTTCTGCGAGTCCGCAATGGGACGATGATGAAATCGTGGACGAAATTGCTAATCAAACAGTTAAGTGACTTTCGTTTTTATTTTTCAAAAAATATTATGTTTTACGAATCATTTCCTTATATGACCTCATTTGGCCCCACCTCACTATTATTCTCGGCTCGAAACTGGATAAACATAACCACATGTAGAATTTAATCGTGTGTGTGTGTGAATGCACTGTAACTATGTAAGGTGGTGCTGTCCTGATCACGTGCTGCTTGACTTTTTCGCTTATGTTCACATACGGGCGCCATTTTTCATATCCTGTAATGATGGTATCGAGCCAAGTGTTTCGAGGGGAGTTTAGTGCACGCCTGGTCTACAAACAGCTAAGCGAACCAATGTCACGGTTCACACGCAACGTGTTTCATCGAATTGCCTACGTAATAGGGTCCAGTCAATTGCTTGCTTACTAAATAATGACTAATTTACCACTGAAAGTCCTTCTTCTCGGAAGAACTTTCAATGGTTAACTGGTCTTTATTCGGGTGTTAGAAAACCGTGGCAGCGATGTATAGTGTTGACTTCAGACAACATTTTTCTTTGGAGAAATATTTTTTTTATAGACGATTGGTTTGAAACTCCTGTAAGTGGTGACCCCGGGCCATTGCCTATTTTTTACCCATAGATAACGCGCCACTGAACTCCGCGTGGTCGGGCTATCGAAATACCACTCGGCCATCTTAGTATTTTTGTGGATATAGGAAATATCGTATCCATATCCAGATTCAAGACCTTTAGAAAGCTGGATTTTCAGCGTAAAAAATGCGCCAACAATTGAATATTATGCGAAACAATGTCGGTTAATGGTTCAAAACGAACACGGTTATATTGCTATTACAAATGAGCAGAAAAAATTCATAAGATAGTGAAGGAGAAATATGGATAAAGTTTAACTAAATTTCTGTAAAGATTAATTTGTAGCAACACGAGACTGTCTGTGATGCACCAATTGGGTAAGTCGCATACTACTGTTAAGACACGCGAATATGCATGGACGCCTAAAGGATGGACGTACAAATTGAAAGCAAAATATAAAATTTATTTACATACAAATAACCAATAAACCCGACCTTTCACCTTTTCGCGTGGTAGTACGGTATTCGTTTCGGATCCCAACTCTGTTTTCTCATTATACTCGTGTGAGGTCCAAAGGCTCAAGACACGTGGCGACATACAATAGAGACACGTTTCGCGACAATGGATTACAATGGTATACTTCCCAAAATTCTATAACTAAGACTTAAAACTAACTTACAAACTATAAGAAAAAAATGGAAGATAGAATAATATGGATATTTATATGTATAGAGAAGAAAGAATAGGGGGTGCCCAGGATATCGTTATTTCTTCGATGTCTTCTGGTCCGTTGCTATATCGTTCTTCGATTCCAATCAATAATCCGGAATAGTCAATAGATATGTTATTTCTTGATCTTAATACACTGAGTCTTTCCTTCAATCGTACAGACACTTCGTCGTATTTTCGTTTCTTGTAACGCCAATTCGGACCCTTCACTCGCTGTCTGCTCGCTCTCGAGTCCTCAGCAAGAATGCACTTCACCCCACATGCCTCGGGGTGCTCGCCCTTTATTCTTCTCATCTCGTTCTCGGAACAGTGTTGCCCCCCACCCGATAAGGAAGTGAAGAATCGAAAGATGGAGAAATAGGGAAACAAAGAACACAAGATCGATTAATTAATATTAGGCTTACGGCTAGCGCGTATATACAAAATTATGGCGTACCGCCACACTACCAATCAAACATTGCAAGAAATCTAGAGGTAATCTTCGGAGGGGGGCAGGAGAAATTGGCGAAGCAAGTCCCGAATCCCATACAGCAGCGTTCTGCAACCCTTTCACACCTTCACCCGTCCATAACTATTCACTGGTTACTGTGTATTGCTATGGTGTTGCTTTCCTTCGCGTGTAGATCATTCGCTTACGTCAATTATTATATCGTTAAAACACGCAAGGATAAAATGTTATTTACCCAAATTTCGTGGAAATCACATCGTCCAAAACATCCTCCGTTTGTCTTTTCTATATTTCAATTAAGTTGACTTAAATTAGGCTAAAACTGAGGATATGCTACATACGTATGATTTGTTTGAATTTCAATTAAACAGCTACGAGTTGCTCGACTTTCCCGGCAACATTTAAAATTTCGGTGGCGCCTTCTGTTATCATATTTTATTAAAAAATTTTTTATATTTTTAACTATTATATAATGGCAAAAAGTTTCTTTTTGAGGGTATAGAAATATCGTCCTTAAGTCCGATCCTACTGGAGGTACACACGACTCCCATTATCTCCCTACCCTTTCGGCCTTTAATCACCAAAATTTAATAGTATCAATCCTCCTAGCACACAAACCTCTCTGCAAAGTTTCGGAAATTTTCGACCAAAATCACAGGAGTTATTAAGCTTCGAGCAGGGTGTACAACACGCACGCATACACACTAACATCCATACATACTGGAATTACCCCAAATTTTTTACCATTTCACGACGTTTCGAGGTGTAAAAATCTTGGAGGATTTTCAATCCCGGGTCCTCCAGAGCGGTAGGACCAATTGTTTATGTGCTACCAGTGTTCGGGGTTTCATACAGTATACCCAATCACTATAGGAGAGTATTTTATATAAAAGTTAACAATAAATACAAAGTTGTATATATTATATTTTAAAACTTTCTTTATTTACTAAAATAGAAATTAATACAAGAGTTTATAAATTTATATTCATAAAAGTACAGTTTACATATTAATATTTGTAATATAATTGTTATACAATAAGTTTATTGTGAAGAACTTTAAAAGAATTATGAAATATTATAAAGCAGCACAGGGCCAGAATTACAACTCAGGACCTGATGCTGAGAGGTTATAGCTCCAGCTTCACCCTCATTATTTGGTAAAAAGAAAGGACAACTTATAGTTTAGGGCATAACATATGACCCCTTAAGCAACTTACACTGGATTAAATATGCCAATAATAACTCAACTGGCATAAGACTTTGACTACAACATATACAAATATAAAATTAAGAACTAATTTGCATAAAAAAATCAAAATTTTCAGCAGTATAATATATATTAGATATACAATCCAAGCAGATATTACATGATTATACAATTATATATTTCTAATTACTAATTTTATATAGTAAAAACATCTTAATATAAATAAAACATTAGATACTAATCAATATTGAAAGTGATCATAGCAATATTTCTTATATATTGTTGATCCAAATTATTCATCTGAGATTCAAATTTCAACAAAATATACTTTGAAGTATATTTTTTTGAAGAAATAATAATACTTTTAAATATGAATTCTTACAGGATGACTTTGAAGATACTTATCTAGTTAAATCCTCTTTTATAACTGCTTGCTAGTGTATAAATCTTACTCAAGTGTGTTCAGTACTCATCTTTGCATTATGGAGGCTCAGTTGCTTATTAACCTGAATGTTTTCTAGATTAGAATCCATGAAGATATGTGTACCAAGGTATGGGTACACATATCTTCATGTGTACGCATACCTTGGTAAGGGTACACTACCAAGCATACCATCATAGGGTATGCTCTATCTTAGGGATATCCTGAAAGAAAAGCACTTGGATACATTGAATTGGAACTCATCATTTTTCAAGTATGCAATCTTCTCTAACCGAAGAGTCATTCTTTAAAGTATGGTATCAAACTAAAACTTTAGGGCAAACATATTAAACACATTGCAATGGGGTTCAAATGCTAATCCGAGTAAGATTTGCATACTTTATGGTTCAACTGTAACCATTAAACTGGATAAGTACCCACAGATCAATCCTGCATGCCTTTTCTCTTCACTACATTTTCTTGTATCACTGTTTTTACTCTTAAAGATCAAAGTATAATATTTTAATTGGCACAACTCACTCTAAAAAATATAAAAACATAGAATATGATTAATTTTCAATATATAGACATCAGTAATAAGTAATTATGAAATCTTAAAAATAGTATAAATGAATAAACAATAGAGTACTTTTTGAATGTTATGAAAGAGAATAAACAATTATAATATTTCTTAAAATAATTTATAATAAAATAATTTTAAAAAGACTTTTTTTTTCAGTTTCTTCACATTTTGACAGCATAGGAGGGTGGATTGGAAGAAGTTTGACCCAGAAGTTGGTAATGAGAATGGACACAGATAATGCAGTAGATCTGAAATTATATTGTTAATTGTTAATTTATTTTTTGATGTAGAATGAAATAAAATTTTGTTTTTCTATAAATGATACTATATTTTATTAATATCATAATTACCTGTAATTTATTTTGTAATGTTAAAGTGGTCTTATGCACATATTAATAAGAAACAAGTAAAATATAGCATTTAAATTAAACTAAATTTACCATAATGGAGCTTTAAAGTGTGAATATTAGTGTTTATTAACAAAATTTAGCCACTAACAAATAGACTATGGAGGTTAGATCTATAAAAGTGTAGTTTGTGAGTACTGTTTCATGATAATTATAAAGTCTAGATTATTTTATGAAATTTTTATATAAGGAAGAAGTAAAAATCAGTTTGTAAAGATTATTCAATTTGAATTCTCACATATTTGTAATCAGGGACTTCAATAATAGGCATATCAGGGAATGTTTTAATTAATAATCTTGAAAAGCTCATTAGAAATTAACTAATGAGAGATAACTATCCTTATTTTCTGAAGCATATCAATTAATTTGTCTTATTATAGTGTGGGGAAGTCACCTGGTACTGAGAGAAACATAAGGGAAACTGGTGGTTCAATAGTGCCCAACTGATTTCAACTAATGGTCAAATGGCCATGGTATCAATTTAGTTGAAAACTGTTGAAGATTCATAAAGGCAGTTGCAGTCTTTTCAGCTGAGTTTAGTAGTAGTCACAAAGGTAGAATTCTTCAGGGGCAATTGCTTCGTCCTCAGTTGAAGTCNTAAGGGAGGGGAGGGAATAGTAGAATATACAGAAAAATATTAAATATTTAAGAGAAAACAATATTTTTTAGAAGAAAATAAAGAAATTTACCTATTGTTAGGTTCAGAGAAACAGAATAATGTTCGGTATTTTTAATGAAAACAATGCTATAACCTTGAGATATAAGTATAGAGAATGCAACAAGGAATAACGCTCTTGTAACCTGAAATAAAAATTAAATAATAATAATTTTGTGTGAAACAATATATAGGGCGGCCGAAAAATCAGTTAACCGAGATAGGAGGCCGGTTGGAAGCGATTAAATCACAAGCGATAAAAAACCGGTTTCTTTATCGTTTGCGATTCGATCGCTTCCAACCGGCCTCCTATCTCGGTTAACTGACTTTTGGTCCACCCCATATATAATTCGAACGGTTATAAGTTATATAAGCAAGAATAATTAACTCACCAAAGTAAAAATTGCAGTTGCTATTGAAACTTGTTTGGTGTCAGTGTAGCATAAGCACCCTTCAATAAATAGTATCATTTTTTCTTGCGTGCTGTTAATACAATTGATACGATTATTCTAAATGCCCGTCTGGAGTGTTGCAAATGATATATCGTGCGATAAGAAGGTAGAAATTTCGCAACATACTGGTTACGCGAATAAACTGGACTGTGGTTAAACAAGGGTATACACTTCACCCTCCGATCATTGCTCTCTTTAATCGCATGTAAATAATGAACTATAAATGTAAAAATTACGCGTACACTCGTGATATCAACCCAAATATCCTTATCGTAATCTTTAATTAGCCATTTTTTTGTGTGTTTGTAGTCTAAGTAGCTAAAAAGTGCTTTGAAAAACAACATTACATAGTATCTATTAATATAAAAAATTATTTAATGTTTTGATTTGACTGTTTAAATCCTTAAAGAATTTAAAATGTAGATGTGTTTAACCTAAATATGTTACTATATATAAGTGTGTGTGATAATGCTCTATTTGTTTATTATATTTTATAAACATTAAAGAGGAATCTTGTATCCAGCTGGAAAACATTTGATGTGTTTTAACTACAACATATACAAAACAAATGATTCTAATGCAGTGTATTCGTAACAGAAGTTTTTTTAGTGTTTACGGATGATTTTACGGTTGTGTGTGTGCAAAGAATTGTATCTAATGTATCTACAACGAATACACATCAAGTGTTTTCGTCGTATATAAATTACACTACAAGCTGTAGTAGATACGTTACATTTCATGTGTTTTCGTTGTATCTACATTACACTACAAGCTGCGTTTTCCAACTGAATACGGGATTTTCTTTTATAAAACAGAGGCTGAACAGCTGTGACGAGGACTCTTCAGTCTCTATTGATACAAAGTATCGTAAATATTTTTCGTAAAACACATAACGTAGTACTGTATAGTCCTTTGTGGATATACTACAACAGAGTAATGCACACTGTTACGTCAATTCGTTATTGTTACACTTTTTTTACGATAAAGTGTGGGCCTACATTATTCTGACAAAACGAATACAATCATTTACACGTGTAAATAAATCGAACTCAAAAGATTATTCTGATATTAAGCAGACAATTAACAATAATTATCAATTCAAGGTCTTTACACCTGTTTAATACTGATCACTTGATGGAAACCGTTACTACAAATAAAAAAGACACAACAATATTGTTATTTTCTCGTTATCTCAAAAATTGTTAAGCAATTTTTCTTTGTAAAAGATACTAATTTATCATATTTTTTAAATAAAAAAATGAAAGATCAATAATTTAATGTTACCCTTTAGTAAAACCCAGGCTCAGTTTTGTTATGTGTGGACACAACTTACTAACGTTAAGTAGTGTGCATGTACTGTACAGTTCCCGAAACAACTGTTAGTTGTGTATACATTGCATTAAACAATTATCACACTATTTCAAGAATAATACAGGAAGTTGCCACCAGGTAAAAAATGATTGAGGATTGAATGCAATTCAAGGCGTGGCGATCTGCCAAGTCGCGATGCATACCGGGAGGTCTTTTCGTGGAGTACCGACCTGTATTTAGGTGTTACAAACGTGAAAAATCCCGAAAAACTTGACGTACGCGCTTTGGTACGGAACGAACCGGCAAATTTTAGTGATTTTATTCACTCGGCCACCAGATTAAAAAATGGCGCTCTACGTATAAAAATGCCATCACTGAAAAATATATTAATAGTAAAGTATAAAAATTAAAAAAAAGGCGGTCGTTTTCCATATTTCTGGAGGTTAGTGTGCCAGGGGCGGCACGATTTTGTTAACGAATTTCAACCTTAATAACTCCCGTGCCTTTCGTCGAAAATTTCTGAAATTTTGTGGGGAGTTTTGCATATTAGCGGCATCGATGTTGTTAAATTTTAGCGGTTAAAAGTCGAGGGGGTGGAGAGATAGAGGGAGTCAAATGCCGTATCTCGAGCGAGTTCTGCTCTCGAAATAAAGCTTTTTCCATTTTATAATAATTAATAACATAAAAAAGTTTTCAAATGTAATCTTGCAACAGGTGGAGCCACGCACAATTTTAAATTTTTTGTCGGGAAAGTTACGCAACTCGTTGTTGTACTTTTCAAACAATAATTCATGTAAAATACTGTAAAATCTTTCAAACTATTGCCATTAATTGAAAATATTACCATATTTTATGCATTTTCTACAGTTAGAAAGTTATAAAATATAATTTATTGAAAAAAAAAAATTATATACATTTATATACAGATTTTTGACGTAAACAACGAGGAGGTCAGGCTATTGTGTATATGGGAGTTTCCAGTTGTTTCGCTTTTAATTTTTTATTTAGCCTCCTGTAATGAAGAATTACGATGCTGATACTAATTATCTGTAAATAAAAGATTTAAAAATAATTAATAAATTATTTAGCATAATTTTCGAGTTAAATAAATGAAAAATTTGCTTAAAAAATACATTCCAACTCTCAATAACGGCCATTTTTTAAGTTCCGGTCAGTCGCCATTGTTTACAGGTTTGACTGTACTTTAGCGGATAAATATATATTACAACCACGCTTTTACGATGCAACTTTACTATACACAACGTTAGAATTTAGTACAGTCGTAAAAACGGGGTTTTATTTTATTTAAGATAACTCCGTGACTTTTTTGGTGGCGTTAGTACGAGAGAAACTAAGACCCTTTATATTTAACGTAAATTAATATCGTCTATTGGCTAGAATCTTATTTTAAAAATTTAACTCGTGCTCCGATTGGACGAGAGTGATTCAAATAGTTACAACGTCATCTATATTTTAAATTAGTTTCTCGCTTTCGACCAATCGTAGAAGCGAGTGAATGGAGTCGACGAAAGCTCCTCACTTTTCTTAAAATAACACAGCCAAAAATTCTTATTTGGAGTAGTTTTTACGTTATTTCTTTTAATCAATCATTTGCTATAGATTATAAACTTCATCTTATTANAATAAACAATTATAATATTTCTTAAAATAATTTATAATAAAATAATTTTAAAAAGACTTTTTTTTCAGTTTCTTCACATTTTGACAGCATAGGAGGGTGGATTGGAAGAAGTTTGACCCAGAAGTTGGTAATGAGAATGGACACAGATAATGCAGTAGATCTGAAATTATATTGTTAATTGTTAATTTATTTTTTGATGTAGAATGAAATAAAATTTTGTTTTTCTATAAATGATACTATATTTTATTAATATCATAATTACCTGTAATTTATTTTGTAATGTTAAAGTGGTCTTATGCACATATTAATAAGAAACAAGTAAAATATAGCATTTAAATTAAACTAAATTTACCATAATGGAGCTTTAAAGTGTGAATATTAGTGTTTATTAACAAAATTTAGCCACTAACAAATAGACTATGGAGGTTAGATCTATAAAAGTGTAGTTTGTGAGTACTGTTTCATGATAATTATAAAGTCTAGATTATTTTATGAAATTTTTATATAAGGAAGAAGTAAAAATCAGTTTGTAAAGATTATTCAATTTGAATTCTCACATATTTGTAATCAGGGACTTCAATAATAGGCATATCAGGGAATGTTTTAATTAATAATCTTGAAAAGCTCATTAGAAATTAACTAATGAGAGATAACTATCCTTATTTTCTGAAGCATATCAATTAATTTGTCTTATTATAGTGTGGGGAAGTCACCTGGTACTGAGAGAAACATAAGGGGAACTAGTGGTTCAATAGAGCCCAACTGATTTCAACTAATGGTCAAATGGCCATGGTACCAATTTAGTTGAAAACTGTTGAAGATCCATAAAGGCAGTTGCAGTCTTTTCAGCTGAGTTTAGTAGTAGTCACAAAGGTAGAATTCTTCAGGGGCAATTGCTTCGTCCTCAGTTGAAGTCTCAGAGAGCACTGGTACTCATAAAAATCCAGGAAATCTTAGTGTAAACTCAATCTTGAGTTTGCTAGGAATGGTTAGTCGAAGCTAAGCCACTATGGCCATCCAGCAAATTATCCGCAAAACATTGCTAACATGATGGAATATTTGGAACATATTGCTGTGACAGGGAATTTCATTAATGTTTCTAGCTTTGAAATGTTCTTGTAACCTTACAGATTTGTTGTTTGGATACTTTTATCCAAACATCATTACCACAGAAAGATTCTTTTCATGTTTTTACTTTGAATTCTCACTAAGATTATCTTTGAATAAGTTCACTGTATGTTTTGGCTAGGTCCACAGAAAAAAATCTTTGCATGTGAATTTGTTTTCTTGTTAGTGTTAATTAATAAAGTATGCAAATTGACAAGTGACTATAATACATTAAAATTTTCAATAACAATATGCATAATTATTCATATATAAATCATAAAAATAAGAATTTCTTACTTGAAACAGAACACTGAAGATCAGAGAGAGTATTACTATCACACCACTAGCAATGTCCTAAGATAAAAAAATATATATAAT